>NC_073302.1:262585723-262885818 GCF_027595985.1 Sorex araneus | reverse complement strand
CTAACTTGATATTGGTGTCATATGCACCCAATAGCATCTGTTCAATATGATGAATTTCATAGTTACAACCTAATTTTGAATTTGCTAATGCCATTTTGGATTTGCTAATACCAATTTGCCAATACCATTCAGATATTGTCACTGAATCATTGCCTGATGGGACAAGGATTATCTGATTCTACTCCTGGGATGGAAGCCTCTAGATGCTTTCTCAGCTATGGTTGTTCCCAGTGATCTGGATACTGCCAATTCCCAGTATCTTTCTAATATAATGGGAATGGTAAAACTCACCCCATCACTGTCATCCCATTGCTCATCGATTTGCTTGAGCAGGCACCAGTAATGTCTCCATTGTGATACTGGTCGTTACTGTTTTTGGCAAATCGAATATGCCATGGGTAGCTTGCCAGGTTCTGCCGTGCGGGTGAAATACTCTCAGAAATTTGCTGTGCTCTCTGAGAGTCTGAGAGGGGCAGAGAAACCGAACCCAGGAGGTCAGCTGTGTACAAGACAAAAGCCTTATCCTCTGTGCTATCGCTCCAGCCTACACACACACACACACACATATATATCACTTGTCACTTGCATCACTTGTCATCCCGTTGATCTTTGATTTGCTCGAGTAACGTCTCCATTTTTCCTGTTGTGTGCTAGTGTAGCCCAATGGTATCTACTCACTCCAGGAACACGAAGAGCCTTAAACCATTCATTCAGGGTTTTGACAAAGAAGTCTGACCATCTCATAGGTGGGCGGTCACGTGGTCTTTTGATGGCCTGTGGAATCCAGTCGGTATATATGTGTGTGTGTGTGTTTGTGTGTGTGTGTGTGTGTGTGTGTGTATAATATATATTTGCACTCTCTTTCTCTCTTCCCTCTTCCTTCGATTAGAATCTATGGTGAGACCACATTAGGACAGGTTACTTTCTGTCTCTGTAGGACTGGTTGAATCTGAAGTATGAAACTGAGACTGTAGGTCTGAGCAGTTGCATCTGCGTGCCTGCTGGGCAGAGTTCAGGCTGAGACCCTGCTGAGCTAAGACTCACCTTGGGAGTGGTTGCTCCCATTTCAGGTCAGGTATGGTCACACGTTTCGTTTGGTTTAAAGAAGAAGTTTAACTCCTCAGTTCCAATGCAAAACTGAATTCTGGCATATTCTTCAGCACTTTAACCAACTCCTGTTAGATTTGGCAAACCCAGGCCCACTCGGGAGGGGCGGGGGAGGGGGGTCTGTAGGGGAATAACTGAGATGGCTACCCTACTGGGAATGGTTCGCTCTGATAATAACTAAAGAGCCCACAGTGTTAGAGGCAACAGGCCCTGAATCTTTTTCCAACTTAGTGAATGTTGATATAAAACAGTTATTCTGCAAATCTGAATTTAGTATCTCCCTGAACTATAGGGAAGTCTTCTCTCTGGCACCAACTTGTAGGATCTGCCAATCTTTTTTTCTCTTTCATACTCTACTCCTCTCCACTCACCCAGGGAATTGTCATTTAGATATGGACTTTGTAGAGTTCTAAAATCAACATCAGAGTTGATTTGTGTTAACGCTATAGAAACTATCATCTATGTTCTGTTCTGGCCACCCTGGCCCGCCTCTGTTTGTAGAGGGAGCCTCGGGGGTTCATATGGACGTGGAAAGGAAGGAATGAGGTAACAAGTCTAGTTGGCCAGTCCTGATCCCTCTAGCCAGCCTGCCCCCTGTTCCTTTTCAGTGGAACTCTCCCATGTAATTAGTATTTAAATAATAAGCCTTGGTTCTCCTCATGACAATGTAAAATTGTTGCATTGGAGAAAGAAATGTTCTTTATTTATTTTTTGTTTGGTTTTTGGGCCAACACCCAGCAATGCTCAGGGGTAACTCCAGGCCGGTGTTTGGGGATCCTACGGGAAGCCAAGGTTCTAATCCAGCTTTGCCACATGCAAGGCAAGCTCCTATGGCTTTGCACTATCTCTCCAGCCTCGCTCTCTCCTTTTCTGTCTTCCTCTACTATTATTCACTCTACACTTCCAATTGCAACTTTTCACAGCTGAAACTGAATACAGAACATTCTGCTTGCTTTTTGTTGTTTTTTCTATTGTCATTTATAAACCGTCTTTATGGGTATATAGTGTTTGCCCTTGTAGAGATTAGGAGCCCAGTTCTTTTTTTTTTTTTTTTTGCTTTATGTGTCACACCCAGCGATGCACAGGGGTCATTCCTGGCTCTGCACTCAGGAATTAGCCCTGGCGCTGCTCAGGGGACCATATGGGATGCTGGGAATGGAACCCAGGTTGGCCTCGTGCAAGGCAAATGTCTTACCTGCTGTGCTATCGCTTTGGCCCCAGGAGCCCAGTTCTTTAGAGGAGATAGTTCTAAAGCATGGAGCACATGCTATGCACATGGAAGACCCAAGCTTGATCCCTGGAACTGCATGATTTTCTGGGTACCACTGAGAGTGAACTTCAAACTGGAATCGATTCTTGAGAATTACTAGGTGTAGGGCAAAGACAAGAAAAATCCATGGAATTCTCAAGGCAATATGTGCGTACTAGAGTCACATTAGATGCATCATATAAGTATCTTGATTACTTTTATACTGGGTATAGGTCCATCAGATATCCTTTCATTTTGTTGATATATGATTTACAAAATAAAAGTTTCCTACAAAGAAAAATGCTGAGTGGAACCTAACTTTTCACTCCTCATAGTGAGTTTGTGTATTATTAAAACTTGCACTTTTCAGCAAGTGAATTTCTGATAATCATAAGATTAAATAAAAATGTACTTGGAAATAGTGGGGCAATTGGTTTATTCATAAACACTCAATTCAGATTTTACACTTAAATAAAATTTGCATGGGTTAGAAAATAAAAAGAGATTAAAAATCACTTTCAAATTGAGTTTCAGAATGAGTGTCCCCAAGACATGCTAATAAATTGAATTATGTCATGTTTATATTTGGAATCTCATAAGAGCAGGTTTCTAAACAGCTCTCTCTGGTGTTTTCTGGATGCAGTTCTCAGAGTATCTTGTGTTAACATGATGTATACTGTGACATATTTCATCTAAGGAGTCCTTTGTGCTCTGTGCTCAATTTTCTGCTGACCATTTCCTTGTCATTTTTTTTCATATTACTAAATGAATAACACTCTTGATTAAAAAAAGTAAAAGTGTTGGGCTCATGAAGTCTCATAAGGATACTTTGTAATGAAAAGCAGAACTGGTTGTTTTCCTGCAATTCTCTGTATATGTATTATTTTAAACAGTCATTTCCTTTTCCCAGTTGCTGCTTGAGATTTTAAATTAATATATAGACCCACTTTTCTTAATGATGCTGGTGGCATACATTTTTTGTTGCTGCCTCTAATTACTTATTTAAAACTGATATAAGAATGTTTCCCACTAGACATCCACCAAATGTACCTAACCCACTTTGCTTCCAGACTGACTTTTGTTATTGTAACATGATTAAAATACCACATTAATTATGCAAAACTTTATAAAATGGAATTCAACAGAGGAAATAAATGCATATTAATAATACATAAGTTATTAATCTGTATATTTGGTTGAAATAGATGCAGAATATATTTTCAATTCATAGAGATTAGCTATAGTTTTTATACAGTGATTTTCTTTGGCCTTATCCAGTAAAGAAAAGAAAATCCTTTGCAAGTCAACTGGGAGTCAAGATAATTTCCATTAACTTAATTTTGTCCTCATAATTTAATATAAATAATTATTTAAAACATCAGAAATTTCCTATGTAAAAAGATACTCTTGATTATATTTCACTTGAAATTTTATTGAATAAAAAATAAAATAGAAATCATTTTATAAAAAAAGTTTCAGATTTTGAAGGTAAGTTTTTATTTAAAGAAAACACTTACTTTTTTATTTAATTAGAAATGTGTACATTGGTAGAATTCTGAGAGCCAATATTTATGATATGTTTCAACAATACTTATACATGAACTCTTACGACCACATGGTGACCAAGCTCATTGAGCTTTCTCAAGAGTTCAAGATGCACGAGTTAGATGTATAACAGAAAAGCAAAAATCACTTCATTGCTAAGTCACCATGAATATCCATTTACTGTACATATTTATCACTGTATCATTGTCATCCCGTCAATCCTCGATTTGCTCGAGCAGGTCCAATAACATCTCCATTTGTTATAGCCCTGAGATTTTTAGAAGCCTCTCTTTACTCGTTCTATCCAACAGTGCCACATTAGAGGCTCTTTCAGGGTCAGGAGAATGAGACCCACACTGTTACTGCACTTGACATATGCTTGCCAGGCTCTCCCATGTAGGCAGGAAACTCTCAGTAGCTTGTTAGGTTCTCTGAGAGGGAGAAATAGACTATAAGAAGTTGTGGCCATGCACTTCCGGGAGCTTGGTTTTATATTCTCTAGATATTTGCTGTTGATGGGATTATATGGCGCAGGGGACAGTTTGTTGGTGTGACCGCCTAGCTATTGGAAAATGAAAATAAATTACAAATCAAAATTTGCAAGGCACTAAGTTATTCTAACAAATAATCTTTGATATTAGATTTGAAAAAATATCGCAGAAACTGTTTCATAAGGTAATTTTTTTTAGTATCACCAGCATAGATATCACATATACTAAAAAAGTCTTTAGAAAGATGTTAGTTCAACAGATCCCACAATTGTTCAACAGATTTCTGTTGCTCCTTCTTTTATCCACTTAGTGACTATATTAGTAGACTGCCAGTCTAGTGGGCTATTAACATTGGCCAATTTATATTGTTTGTCTAGACAATAATAATTTCCCACTGTTTTTAATTTTCTAAAATTTTGATGGAGTTGACAAAAATCTGTGCTTAGGGATTACTCCTGTTTCTGTATTCAGGAATAATACTAGAAAAATGAAAGATGGGAGACTTTTCTTTTTCAAACTTTAAATTGCACTATGAAGCTGTAGTAATCAAAACAGTGTAGCAATGGATAAGGAAGTACTCATAGAGCAATGGAATAGAAACAAGAGGTCAGAAAAAAGATAACCAGGTATATATCAGCTAATCTTCAGCAGAGGAGCTTAGAGTGGACCATGTTAAAAATCCTTAACAAAAAAAGCCAAAAAAAGTCAATCACTTGTTTAAAAAAATAGTATCAAACTTTATCTCGTACCATGGACAAAAATCAATCCAAATATTTTTAATTATTTTTTATTATTATTTTATTTTTTGGGGGGGTTACAGGGTCACACCCTCATTGCACAGGAGTTACTCCTGGCACATGCACTCAGGAATTACTCCTGGCAGTGCTCAGGGGACCATATGGGACACTGGGAATCTAACCCAGGTCGGCCGCGAGCAAGGCACATGCCCTACCAGCTGTGTTATCTCTCTAGCCCCTAATCCAAAAATTTTTAAAGCTTTCAATATCAGACCTACATCCATAAATTATTCTGAGGAAAACATAGGCAGAATCTTTGATGATATGAATCTAGAGGCGACTTCAGTGATGCTGCTACCAAACCAAACAGAAACAGAAAAGAGTAAATAAATGAGACTATATTGAATTAATAAAATTCTATGTTACAAAAGAAATAATAAATAAAAAGACCTGTAGACTGGAAGACTTGCCCACCACTCTTCTGACAAATTGTTGATATTTAAGATAGATAAAGCATTTGTTAAATAAAACTGAAAAAGAAAAAAAAAACCCTCATCCCCAAATCACTGTCACTGTCATCACTTTGCTCATCAATTTGCTTGAGCGGGCACCAGTAACGTCTCCATTTGGAGACTTGTTGTTACTGTTTTTGTTGTTACTGTTGTTACTCATTGACATGTGTTTTTGGCATATTGAACATTCCATGAGTAGCTTGCCGGGCTCTGCCATGCGGGTGGGATACTCTCCGCAGCTTGCTGAATTCTCTGAGAGGGACGGAGGAATCGAGCCTGTCAGAAAATGCCCTACCTCCTGTGCTGTCGCTCCAGCCCCATCTCCAAATAGGGATAAACTATTGGCAGAAAATTACTTAAAGAAGACATAAAAATCCTAATAGGTATGTGTGTGGGGGGATTAACTCTACATCTCTGATCATAAGGGATACACTAATCAAAACAACGAGATATCACCTCACATCAATTAGAGTGGCACACAACAAAAAAGAACAGAACAATCAATGTTCCGGTGGGTGGAAAAAAAAGGAAGTCTCTTAAAATTTGGGAGGGGATATTAACTGGTTCACCTTTTTGAAAAACAATATTACACTTTTCAAAAATAACCCTATGAATTGATTTCCTATTTGATCTAGCAATTCCCTTCTTGGTATCTACCCTGGGTGTCCAAAATCTATCCCCAAAACACATGTGCACATCCAGGTTCATTTCAACATCATTCACAGAGCCAACATCTGGAGCCATTACGTATTTTCTGCTGATATTTTATGCTTCTATAACAAATTGTAGAATTATGGCAATTATTCTACCTACAAGTGGACTTTTTTTTAACTAAACATGTATCTTGGACTTCGTTTCTAATTTGTGGATTAGAAATAACTGACCACTGCAGAATATTCCTAGAGAATTGTTTTTCGGTGTATAGGAATGCTACAGAAGATTCACACGTGCATATGAAAGCAACTGTAGGTCATAAGCAGCACTTAATTTTGATATACCAGACTATTCTTCTAATTTAGTTTTTAATCTAGTACATGGAAAAACACATCAACAGAAATGCTTGAAATGTTGAACTTTGTAGTGTATATTTTATATGCTCATTGACATGTGTTAGTCTTTTAAAAGATGCACTATTTACAAAAATTAGCATATATGTTTTAAATTATATTTATTTATTTTATATTATTTGTATATGTTGATACATTATATTTGATTAAAAATTTAAAGGAGCAGATTGACTACACAAATACATTTGCAATTTTTCTTCCAATAGTCTCCAGAAAACCAACTTTAGTTTTCAAATATTATAACCTTAATTAATTGTTTTCAGAGAAACTGAAGACTTTACAGATGCTCGCTTATCTGTCAAAAACACTTTTCCTTCCTCATAATTTTCAAGTAAATATTATTTGAGCCAAGATATATTTCCTGACTGAAAATCCACATTGCAACTTTTTGTTCTCATTTTCTACTTGCATAGCCCTCTCTATATTGACTATAATCATACCTAAGCTTTTTAGTACTTGTTGATTTAAATTCCTATCTTACCCTTTGATCCAGGTCTTTCTACTATATCAACTTTGTTTTTCTACTCTATCATATAGCTATTGATTTACCAAATAACTACACATATTATAGTTATTCATATTTAAAAGGGCATGTTTTAAAAAAACATACTGAGCCTCATTTATAAACTTAAATGTCCCTACATTGTTAAATTTACTGTATTTAAAAAAAATTATTAGTGAATCACCGTGAGGTACAGTTACAGACTTACAGCCTTTTGTGCTTGCATTTCAGTCATATAATGATAAAGTACCCATCCCTCCACCAGTGCCCATTGTCAACCACCAATTGTCCCCAAATCCCTCCCAACATTCCCACCGCATCCCCTCTATCACACCCCACCTCTGTCGTAGGGCATTCCCTTTTGCTCTCTCTCTCCTTTTGGGTGTTGTGGTTTGCAATAGATATATTAAGAGGCCATCATGTTTGGTTTACAGTCTACTTTCAGCCTGCATCTCCCATCCCGAGCAGGCCCTCCTAGCACCCTTTACTTGGTGGTTTCTTCTCTATCTGAGTTGCCTATTCCCCCAGCATGTGATGCAATCTTTCTATGTCTGTCCCTCTCTGGCTGACTCATTTCACTTTGCATGATACTTTCCATGTTGATCCACCTATATGCAAATTTTATGCCTTTATCTTTTCTAACAGCTGCATAGTATTCCATTGTGTAGTAAATCTACTGTATTAAATCAACACATTATGAACTCTCCTCCAAATAGGATAATTGCATTTGTTCTCTCTATAAGTTATTTGTAGCTGATGCCAAATTTGTGGTGATTTGTAACAAGTGATACATATAAAAAACGTAGAGCAATATCTAATGCAGAGATACTACATATAACTCCTACATATTGTTCTATTTATATTCATCATTCATCTAAGTTTACTTTTTTAAATTAAGATAACATTGGTATATAAGAATGTAAGTAGTTATATTTTAGGGCTTAATATCATTTAATCACACCACACATACCATCATAGTGTCAATATCCTTACATCATCTTCCATAATTATATCTATTCTGTGTTTTAACTGGATGGAAAAATAGGTGGTATAGTGAAACACTCTAGATAAAATATTAATCTATTTTAATTGTGCTGCTCTAAACGTTTGTTTTAATTAATCTATTAAACTTTCTGTGCAAGTATAATATTATCATAATAATTTCACTGCCTAATCAATATTTTGTCAATAATTTCCATTTTATTTCACATATAAAGTTATCATGTTGTATAATGCAGTTGGATCATATTTCAAAACATAGATTAGAATTTTAATACCACCTTGATGTTCATACTCTTATTTATTATTATGAAAAGTGTTATTGTCATTCATCTACAAGTCTTAATGAATGATAAAAACATGTTTTAACAATTTTAATTATAATATTCAGATAGAATATTTTATTATCTTTAAAAAAGAAAACAAGGAATATAGTTAAAATATGTTTAAATATTAATCAGGTATTTTTCCAGATTATGTGTAAAAATATGGAAGGAACAGAAATAAATATACAAGTATGATGAGTTGGAATAAGCAAGAATGTCTGATAGACAAACTAGATAAAGAAAACAGGTGCAAAAATTAGTTAACTTTCTGAAGTGTGCATCATAATTAAGAAAGAAAACATTAATGATTCCTTAAAATTTCAAAGATGATTGAATTATTACAGCAGAAAAACTGAAGTTGGGATAGGTAAAGCAAGTTTGAAGAAGCTTCTTAGATGGTTTATCACTCTTCTTTGGTGTCCAAAGAATGTGTAAAATTCGCATTTTTCCTTTAGAACAATCAAATTAATCAAAATGTTACACTAAATATAGGAATTTAGTAGTAGGAAAAGAGTAGAATGACATTTCCTATGATGCACTGCATCCTCAGTAGTGAATATGAATAAGAGCTAAATCTTTTTTTTTATGTTTATGCAACATTGAAATATTCCCAGTTCTTTTCGTCTACTCTCTTTCTTTTCCCTTTTTATAGCTGACTTCAATAACCTTCCTTCTTATGTACTCTCAAGAAGAACAATAATCTTGTTCCACAAGGAAAAAAAAATATTAAATTGAGAAGTTTTCAGTATAACAAACTACTTCAAAAGAGCTAAATGTTGAAAAGTGGTACATGTAAGTGGTTTATATTCCTTGGTGTCCTGAAATACTTTCATCATTGGTTATCTGATTATACTCATTTTATTTGAAGCAAGAAGTGGCATTGTTTGTTCTTGTTTCTATCACACTAATGCACTGCGGGACTGCAAGCATTGGTGCATGTGATAACTGATCTTTTCCCCACTGGAACAACACATGGCACTTAAAAATTGTCTACTGTTCTGACACTCAAATGCTGGCTCTAGCTCTGGTTTACAAAATGTCTAATCCTGTACCAGGGGATTCTCCTTTTCTTAGGTGTAAGGATAAACATATATTTTGAGAACTATGGCTCTTCGGAAAGCATTTTCTTTTCTTGTTTTTTCCTTGATTTAAAAAAAAAACATTTGCATAATAATACTCACAGTGTGCTCTAGTCTTGCTTACTTTATACTTCGATGCTGTAAATCCTATACTAAGGACACATTAGACTACAAAGTATCTTTATAGAAATTTTCATCTTTCCTTAGCTTTTTTACTTTCAGTTGAATAAAACCATTCTTTAGTGATTTAAAAATGAAATTACCTGCAGGTACATCAAGAAATAAACGTCTGCTTGACTAGATACCAAAAAAACTTGACCTTGCATTGAATTTTATTCTTAGACATTTATAAGTGTGGGAGAGAGAGATCTCATTTTGATGTAACAAAACAATGTGTGAGGATCCATCATATATCAGAAAATATATAGTGCATAACTGCAACAAATCCAGAAAGTTAAAGCCTGAAACTTTTACTGAAAATGTAAAGGCTAGTCAAGGAACTCAAGAGGCTGAATTTTATCGAGAGAGATAGTACAGTGAGTAAGGAACTTTTCTTGCATTTGTCTGACCTTGGTTTATCTCTAGCACTCCCTGATCATGTAAGGAGTAATAATACCTGAGGGCAGAGCCATGAGTAACACTGAACATAGCCACATGTGGCTCAATTGACAACAACAACAGAAGAAAAGGTAAACTTTTAGTTAGAATACCTTATTTTACTAGAACAGAAAATATATTGTATTGGGAAAAAAACAAGGTGCTTTATCTACATAAACAGCATACATATGTGCAGACATTGTATCACTGTATCACTGTATCTTAACCACTTCTTAGAGGCTCTTGAAGTCATTCCATGCTGCTCTCTTCCTCCTGAGCAGTTCTGGCACCAAGTCGTTCCTTATGTTGATTTCTCAACCCAGGTACACAAAGCTGCAGCATTCGGAGATGTCTGTTCTATTGAGAGCAAATGGATTTTCAGGGACCAGTTCGTTTTTCATGAACATTGTCTTGTTGGGATTCAGCTGCAATCCGACCTTTCCACACTCATGGTCAAGTCGGCCAGCATTTGTGCCGCTTGACTAATGTTTGGTGTTATGAGAACCATGTTATCAGCGAAGTGGAGGTGGTGTAGTTGCCGACCGTCTATCTTCACTCCCATTCCTTCCCATTCCAGTCATCACATGATGATCTCGAGGGTGGCATCAAAGAGTTTCGGTGAATTGGTATCACTCTGCCGCACCCCTCTCTTTACAAAAAAGAAGAACCTCCGACTGCAGACACATCTTTTCAATTCCACCGTTCTTCCTGCATTGACATATGGCTCAGAGACCTGGGCCCTATGCAAACAGGGTGAGAATGCTATTAGGGTATCGCAAAGAGGAATCAAAAGAGCTCTTCTAGGAGTATCATGCCTCACTCAAGTGAGAGAAGGAATCCGGAGTTCTGACTTCCATCAATGGTCAAAAATCAGGGATGCTGTCTCATTTGCCAAGGCATCAAAAATCAGATGGGCTGGTCATGTAATGCGATTCAGAGATGAATGCTGGACTAGAGCTGTTACTGACTGGATTCCATGGACGTCAGAAGACCTCGTGGCCTCCCACCAACTAGATGGTCAGATTTCTTCATCAAATCCCTGAATGAACGATTTGAGGCTCTTTCTGTTCCTGGAGCGAGCAGATATCATTGGGCTGCACTAGCATGCGACAGGGACAAATGGAGACGTTACTGGCGCCCTCTCAAGCAAATCGAAGATCAACGGGATGACAAGTGATACAAGTGATACAAGTGATCACTGTATCACTGTCATCCCATTACTCATTGATTTGCTCGAGCAGGCACCAGTAACATCTCCATTGTGAGACTTCTTGTAACTGATTTTGGCATATCGAATATGCCATGGGTAGCTTGCCAGGCTCTGCCATGCAGGCGAGATACTCTCGGTAGCTTGCCCGTCTCTTCGAGAGGGGCATGTGCAAGGCAAACACCCTACCCATTGTGTTATAACTCCA
Source organism: Sorex araneus (assembly GCF_027595985.1). Taxonomy (NCBI): domain Eukaryota; kingdom Metazoa; phylum Chordata; class Mammalia; order Eulipotyphla; family Soricidae; genus Sorex; species Sorex araneus. The sequence continues at coordinate 262,874,192 of NC_073302.1, read as the reverse complement.
GCTTTATTCCATAAAAAAATTCTTATTCAAGGTTTGTAAATTAAGAGAGAAGACAAGGGACTGGGTTAAAATTATAAAATTAAAGGATGATTCAGAATTTTTTGTACCATGGATATTTTTACATCTCAGGGCAATGTACCAGGCTAAGGGTCAAATGGTCAAAAATCTGTGGGGTTGTTTTTGTTTTTTTCTGTTCAAATCTGTTGTATTTATATTTCTTTCAAATAAAGTGGGGAAACAAATGAAAAAGATGAAGTGGAAAAATAGGCACCTCCTTAGAAACTTTTATTTTATAAAAGAATACACAGGTGATTCAAAATCTCGCAACAGAATCTGTCAGATCAACTGTGTGTACATGATTCTTGGGAAGACTGAGTACTTTTGGATGGCACACATTATATATGCGTAATATATTTTATACATTGGACATCTAAATATATAAGAAAACTAAGTAAATAACACTTTGAATTTCAGAAGTATCCACATTTAAAGAATGGGCGTTTATTAAACATAACTAGTGTTTCAAAGATATTGGTTAATACTCTTGAACTTCATTGGTTGGACTGAAGCGATAGGACAGCGGGTAGGGCATTTGCCTTGCATGCGGCCGACCCGGGTTTGATTCCTCCGCTCCTCTTGGAGAGCCTGGCAAGCCACCAAGAGTATTCTGCCCTCATGGCAGAACCTGGCAAGCTACCCATGGCATATTCGATGTACCAAAAACAGTAACAAGTCTCACAATGCAGACATTACTGGTGCCAGCTCGAGCAAATCAAATGGGACAACAGCGCTACAGTGCTACAGAATGACTTAATCTTGTAAATATTTCCTGGAATTTTTATATTCCAGGTCCATTTGATATCCTTACTTGCATGTTATCTCATTTTCTTTCAAGGACATTTCAAATTATATCTAGGAGTTTTGTCTTTTATATCTTGATGCTCATAACATGCAATGCCATTGTCATATTTTCTGTAAATTTCCTGCTGACCTATAGAAGCCTTGAACATCAGAAAAAAAATTACTTCAGTTGAGAAAAATTCTCAATACACTTTAATAGGATGGCATTTGATTTTTTCTTATAATTTTTCAATATTTGAGTTTATTATATGCATGTTTTTGTTACAACTCTCAAGCCAAAAACAATGTGAATCAAAACTATCTTTCACTGATATTGGTTTTGATATGTACTATAAGAATTTATGGTTCAAAAAAATCTGATGAAAAACATTTTTGGAGGCCAAAGAGACTTTCTATGCAAGCAGTCAACCCCCATTTAGTCCTAGCATATATCCCTTTGAGCACTCCCAGCAGTGACTCCTTAGCACAGAGCCAGAAATAACTCGTTGAGTACCTTGGGGTGTTACCCAAATATCTTCAGAATTTAAAAACATTAACTAAAATGATTCTCACTGCTGTAGATTTGCAAAAATTCAACTGGTTAATTTTAGAAAGTTCCATGGAGAAACTGGGCTATATTACTAATTTTGATGCATTTTACAACTATCCGTTTCTCTTTTATTTTTTGAAGAACACTTGGCTTGATATATCAAATTTAGTCACATGATATTATTGAATTTTTAATATATTTCTGTAGATCATCAAATACACCTGAAAGAATACACCGTCAGACTTATTAACCTCAACTTGTTTTAGGTACCTTTTTCTCAATTTGTAATTTCTAGGGCACTTGAATAAGAATGACTTGATATTTTGTATAAATTGAAATGCTTAAATTCCCTTCAACATAATTTTTGCTTATATACTTTCATTTTTTTAATATTTGACAAGTTTCTTGTATGCTTATTGCCTTCTTGATGACTGAGAATTACTGCTATATGACATGAAGTTTTAGAAACCTAGTGAAGATTTTAAAATATGTTGTGTAAGGGGCTGGAGCTATATAGCACAGCAGGTAGGGCGTTTGTTTTGCACACGGCCGACCCGGGTTTGATTCCCAGCATCCCATATGGTACTCTGAGCATTGCCAGGCGTAACTCTTGTGCAGCGCTGTGTGTGTCCAAAAGAGTCAAAAAATAAAAATAAATAAATAAATGAAATATATTGTGTATAAATGTTTTTTTAGTATAGAATTGTACATTTATCCAAGCATTATTTCAAGCTTTCTGCTGTTGAAAAAGGAAAAATAAACTAAATTATAAACGACTGCAAATTATCTTGTAACATTTTTGTCACTCAACAGATATTTCCTTGTAGTAGAAGTACAGAGGTTTATATTTAATTATAATATTTATCATTTGGCCGTTGATGGGATTACACATACCTGGGTTCCTCTGCCTATACCTTCAAGTGTGAAGCCTATTCAAACTGTGGAGAGGGGCCTCGAGCATGGCTGTAGCTGGGTTCCGGTGGTCTTCGGCCGCTGGGAGCTCTGCTAGGGGTGGGGAGGGAAGCTGGAACCCATCACCTCCGAGGGGCCCCGGGGAAGACAGGCAGGCGTGCGGGCCAGAGACTCTCTGCCCAGAGACTTAAAAGCAATCTCCCAGAAGAGATCAATACAGAGAGTCTCTGGCCCGCACGCCTGGCTGTCATCTCCGGGGCCCCTTGGAAGGGATGGGCTCCAGCTTCCCTCTCCATCCACTCCCAGAAGCGCATGGCCGGCCACAAAGCGGCTGCGAGAGATCTTGTAGCCAACTTCTCCCTCTGGGAGAAACTGGCAAGCTTCTGAGAATTTCCTGCCCACATGGGAGAGCCTTGCAAGTTTCCCATGGTGTATTCATATGCTAAATCCAGTAACAAGCTGGATCTCATTCCCCTAACCCTGAAAGAGCCTCCAGTGCGACATCTTTGCGAGGGCAGAGCTGAGAGAGACTTCTAAGATCTCAGGGATAGGATGAATGGAGAGGTTACTGAGCCAGCTAGAGAAATCGACGATTAACGGGATTTCGTGATCGTGATTTATCATTTAATTTGACATAGCATAAAATATGCTTGGTAGAAGTCTCGGAAATTTAAAATAATACTACTTCTATTTTAAAAGCTATGTTACATATGTGTGTATATGTGTGCATATGTGTGTGTGTGTGTGTGTGTGTGTGTGTGTGTAGTCCCTTCCCTGCGCCTTAGGATTCAAGCATATATTCAGCATGCATATATTGTTAATACCACTGTCAACAATATGGAATTTAAATTTTATAGATAAATACCTAAAACGCAACAGTAACTCATAGTCTCCTCAGAGGGATATCATTAAATAATGTGAAATAAATCTTACACAAATCAGTATAGTTCTCTCTAAAGACTCAATTTTGCTAATTATATTGAAACTTTGGTAATATTTCTATGATTTATGAGGTAAATGTAATAGGCCATATGTTTTTAGAAATACTGTTTTACCAATGAATATTCTTTTTGAATTTTTGTGATTTTAATAAATGCATGCCCAATTTTATAGGAAAGTTATTAAATTAAACATTACTGGATGAATAAAAATGATCATTTAGTTGTGATTACTCTTTTGTCATTGTAGGAATCTACATTGGCACCAAATGTTTTGCTAAAATAGGGAGAAATTTATATTATATATATACATATATATATGAGACAGACAAGATAGTTTGACTGTCTTGTTTGACCTATCCGATTTTATATTTAGAACTGTAGCTTTCCTTTTTCTTTTTTGTTATTGAAGAGTGTTCATCATTTAATTTATTTAATATATCGCTAAATAATTAGGTATATACGACATCATGATTTATAATAAATTGCTAACTTGAACTTGGCCTAAAGTGCCTGGCTCTCAGGAACTCTAGCCCTTGAAATTTCCTGAGTCAACAGGAGCATCTTATGTCAAAATACTGCAAGTCATGCTTTTAGTTTCTGAAACTACCTCACAGCCATAAAGGTAGTAAAAACAGTAATATATATATTTTTTAATTACATTGCATGCCCTTTCTTTTCCAAACATAAACTTGGTTTAGGTTAATGAGTTGACTTTTTGACAGCACCAAAAATTGCAGATAAGCCAAGCTGGTGACCAGAGTCACTCCCGAAACCATACAGTCCCACATTTAGAAGAGGGACAAATGGGCTAGAATTAAATCACTATTTGTCAGTGACTAATCCTGCATTGCAACACAATCTCCATAATAATCTGAAAGGAAATGGTTCAGAGAGGTTGAGATTCATAGAGAGGGGAACAGTCAGCCTTGCCTATGTTTCCTATCATTTTGTCAAGTTATATCTTCTAAAATAATTGATCAGTATCTCTTTTTATTATTATTAGTGAATCACCAGGGAGGTCGAGTTACAAACTTTCGTGTTTGCATTACAGTCATACAATGATCTTTTACCCATCCCTCCACCAGAGGCTCATTCTCTCCCACCAATGTTCCCATTCTCTGTTAGTCTCTCTCCTTTTGGGTGTTGTGGTTTGCAATAGAGGTATTGAGCGGCCATCATGTTCAGCTTAGAGTCTACTTTTGGCACAAATCTTTCAACCCGAATGGGTCCTCCCAACATCCTTGACTTAGTGTTCCCTTCTCTCTCTGAGCTGCCTTTTCCCCCAGCACCTGAGGCTGGTTACCAGCTATGGAGCAGAACTCCGGGTCCTTATCTCTACTACTCTTGGTTGTTAGCCTACCATTCTGTTACTATATATTCCACAGATGAGTGCAATCTTTCTATGCCTGTCCCTCTCACTCTGACTCATTTAACTTAACATGAATTGATCAGTATCTTATTAAGTAAAATGTTTTAATTCTGTGTATTGATCTAGAAAAGTAATTAAACTCAACTAGTGGGTCTTGGAAACCTTTGAGAACCTTGGGTCTATAGCAGGAGAGCCTACAGCACAGTTGAGAATTTAAGATTTGTTACTGGCTTGTGGAGTCACCTGGGAGACGTGTAAGTCTTCTGGGACTGAATGTTTAACCTACTAACTTAGATTCTATCATTGGAGAGAAAGTGAAGTATTAAGTTCAATTAATGATAGGATGTCCAACTGGTATCAGAATATTTTATCCTCTCCTGTCCTTGCCCATTTACATATTGGAGTTGGAATCTGATTTCTTTTATCACATAGCAGGAAAAAAATGGTACTTTTAATATATTAAATCTAATGATTCTGTTTTTTTAATTGAGTGACTTGTCTCATCCTGTTTCTCTTATTATTCCTAGATATAGAGAAGTAGGCCAAAAAGAGTTGATATTTCTTAAATAGGAAAATTTCTGAAGAGAAAGTAAACTTTTGTTTGAGAAGTTAGGGGGAATGAATATATGAATCTGAATATCCAGATCATTACACAGTTTGCTCAAAAGACGTTTTGTCAGGATGAATGCCAGTCTACCTATAGTTTAGGAACCTAATAAAATTACAGACTACTACTCAAGATCTATTGAATTAGAATGTCTGGAAAGGGAGAGCAAGAATTCTGCATTTTAGCATTGCCCATATGCAAACTGTAATTTGAGCAACAATGTTTTGGAAAAAAGCATAACCATTTTATATGTCATTATTAGATTTTGCATTTATAAGCCAAATAGAACAATTTGAAATACTACAGACCACAATGTTTTTGTAAAAAAAAAAGTTCTATTAAGATGCATGATTTAAGGGAGAAATATGCATTAAGGGTGAATATAATGATTCTCCATGTCCTCAGTATAATTTAATCAGTAGCAATTGCACTGCTTAGTAGAAATAGGAAAGGTTTAACATAAAAAACAGTTGTTTGGCTTGTTCTATGTAATCACTATAAACAAGCACAGCAGGTAGACTTCTGAAACAATTGTAAGCCTGAAGAGGAAAAGTTTAAAAATAGAAGAGGAGAATTTCAGGCAAACTGTGGTGTTAATACTTCATAAACTGAAAACAATAAAGGTTAGCCTTTCTCACTTCATTCACAGTTGATGATTTTAGAAGTTTTATAATATCTGTTGACAGACTTCAATGAACTTTTAAGTTTTATTTTGATTCTTTCAACAAAAAAATGAGCCTTTCTTTTTCTTTGTTTTGTTTTATATTGTTTTTGGTTTGGGGCCACAACGGGAGGTATTTGACTTATTCCTGGCTCAGTGCTCAGGAATCACTTCTGGCAGGCTATCGTATGTGTTGCAAATACTGACCTGGGTCAGTTATATGCAAGGCAAATTATGTGCAACCCAATGCTCTACACTTTATCTGCTATACTATCTCTCAAGCCCCCTGATATTTTTTTCCTTAATAGAACTTACATTGTCAATATTTAACATCAGCAAGAGGTTAAATTTTATTTGCTGCCTTAACCTTTTCTTTGTAGATATGGAAAATCAAAGGGTAAATACTTCTTAATTTAGTCCATAACAAAACACAGTATGTTCTATATATAGCCATTAGCAACCTTGACATTGAAAGTAATCATTTAAATACATATTTTATATTGATAATGCATGCTGCCTAGTTTAATCTTCATATGATAGGAGGCAAAACTGATAAAAATCAGAAAACTGCCAGTTAGTTAGAATTCCCTAAAGCATTAAGGATTACAGAATGTCAAGGAAATAAGGAAGGCTTAATGGCCTCTGACAAAAAAAAAAGTCTTATTATTTTTGTAGTAGGAACTCTGTATTCACATGCACAATATATTCCTAGGAATATCTCTGCTTTTTAACAATTCTGGATTTGTCAGAGAAGTAGAGCAATTAGCAGCACAGATTTTTTAAAATCAATTAATCTGCTTAAAGCTGTTCCCATTAGTACTATTTATTCTTAGCCTCCATAAGGGTAAAAAGGCAACAATTTAATTAGAGAAAACTTCCTCAATGTATATATATATATATGTATATATATACATATATATGTAATGATTTATTTGCTGTAAAAAAGTTTTGTGTTCTGCAAAAAGCATATTCAGAGAGATGAAAGATGGTCGATTTTAAAGTGTGAAAATCACCAGCATGAGCTCAAGTGACTCATTTTCAGAATAGACCGGGAAGTAAGGCAGAGTTAAGCAGTCTTAAAACTGGCCAGGTCCTTTTCAGGCAGGGTCTAAGCCTATTACCTTATGATTTTGATTAAAGCTTCACATCATTTTAATGTGTAGACCATTAATTGAAATAATATTTGAATGTAATTTTAAAAACAACTGGAAAATGAATTGTATTTATATTGTATCTTCCAGAATGTTTTGATTTATCTGCAACTAAAAAGAAATTTAGAAAATTGCAGTTACCTTTTAGGCCACACCTAGGGATGATCGGGGTCTTCTTTTGGCTCTGAGTTAGGAATGATCCCTTGTCACTCTAAGGGACCATGCGTCATACTGGAGATTGACATGGAAAGGAATGTGCCTGCCAGGGGTGGGTGGTGGGTGGGCAGGGGGTGATCGGGAGGTGGCGGGAGGAATACAGGGAACATTGGTGGTGGAGAATGGGCACTGGTGGAAGGATAGGTACTAGATCATTGCATGATTGAAACATAATCATGAAAGTTTCTAAATCTGTAACAATCTCATGGTGATTCACTTAAAAAAATAAAAATAAATTAAAAAGTAAAAGAAATGGGGTGGAATGGATGCAAGTCAAACACCTCAACTCCTATACTATCTCTCTGGGTCCTATCACTTAGTTTTAAGAAAATGTAAGTTAAATGTCTTCTAATAATAGAAGACATTTAACTTACCACTGGCATCCCTTTGTTCATCAATTTACTTGAGTGGGCACGTCTCTATTCCTCCCAGCCATGAGATTTTAGCAGCCTCTTCTTACTTGTTTTTCCCAATGATTAGAGGCTCTTTCAGGGTCAGGGCAATGAGACCTATCATTACTGTTTTTGGCATATCAAATATGCCATGTGTAGCTGGCCGGGCATTGCCCTTGCAGGAAGGATATTCTCGGTAGCTTGCTGGGCTCTCTGAGACATATATATATATGTATATATATCATATATATGTGCATATATATATGATATATATATATACATATATACATATATATACATATATGTTACTCTCTATGATTCATTGCCTACTGTCTGAATTCCATCAAATATGGCAGGGTAATATCATGCACATTAAAGACTAAATATTAAATTATGAATCAAGTTATTTTATTTTGAATTCATCAAAAATGTGACTATAAATATATCCTCCTAATCCTGTAAGTGACAACATTTTCCAAAATTAAGGGAACATGTAAGAAAATATTTTAGCCTTTTTGTCCCCCTTTCCTCCCAAGTGGTACTGAAGAGAACCAGGGACACATCCATGAGCACTGGACACTTCTCAGCAAACTTAGTCTGGGACTTAGTGCAAGGGCTTATGAATGCAATTCAGGTCCAGTGCTGCTGTAATTATATAGAGAAGGTGCATGTGTGTGGGTGGGGTGGGGTGGGGTGGGGGGCATGGCACCGTGTCAATGCTGAGATAAGGTCTCCAGGACTCTACTCCATCAGGCATATGCGCCCAAAGTTCTATACAATCTTCAGACCCTAGATTTTTTGTGTGTGTGTGTGTGTATGTTTGCAGAGAGTCTCCTGCCTACACGCCTGGCTGTCTTCCCCGGCCACGTGATATCTTGTAGCCTACTTCTCCATCTGGGAGAAACTTACAAGTTTCTGAGGGTTTCCTGCCCACATGGGACAGCCTTGCAAGCTTCCCATGGTGTATTCATATGCTAAATCCAGTAACAAGCTGGATCTCATTCCCCTCACCCTGAAAGAGCCCCCAGTGCAACATCGTTGAGAGGGCCGAGTCGAGATAGACTTCTGAGATCTCAGAGAAAGGACGAAATGAGAAGTTACTGAGCTGGCTCTAGAAATCAATGGTTAATGGGATTTCATGATCCTGATAGTGAGTGTTTGCTTCAGGGATCATTTTTAGTTGGACTCAAAGGACCTTATGGGACGCTGAGGATCAAACCTGAGTTGACTGCCACATGTAAGGGAAGCTCTCTACCTGTTCTACTATGCCTCCGTCCCCAACCCTAGCATATATAAGTTTATTTGAGCGAAGAGTATCTTATCAGGCAGTATTCAGTCTAGCAGATAGAAAAGAGCTTCAAAGAACTTTACATAATGAAAAACTGCAATAAGCAGAGGATCAAGAGCAAGTAAATTCCACAAGGCAACAGAGATTGGCCATTGAAAGATTTACTTCTTTTAGGGGATGTCAGAGTTTAACCAAGAGGATTACCTAATACTCAACAGGTCATTTCTCATTGAATGTTTTAAAATTTATTTTTAGAAAAAAAGCCAAGTTTGCATCTAAATTGTCTCAATTTGGTGAGAGGGAGCTTAACATAAGCAGCTCTATTCCCTTTCTGTTTTCTTGTTTTTAACAGTTTGTAATTAAATGCCTGTTAGAGCTCTTTCTAATTAATAGGAGAAATGGTTAAATTCAAAGAATTACTAGTATGAGTTCAGTAATTTGGAGAAAATGACAGCAAAATAAGACAAACGTATTTTTGCCTTAGCCATGAATGTTATTCAGGGATCTGTTTTTGTTATTTTTGCTTTCTTTAAAGTCCTAAAATAGGATTTCATTCTTCGTATTTTTACACATTGGAACAATTTCAATATTCAGATCATTGTATTTCCAGTTTCTTTGTATATAGATGATTAGTGAAATGTGTTACCTTGTCAAACCGTTGATGGAAGGTTACTTTTCCTTTTTCTCTATCTTTTTCTTTTTTGGTTTGATTATTCTAAACTGCTAGCAATATGTTCAGAAAGAATTTGAAATTTGGATCAAACACACCTGTTCTAATGCTGACTTTGACACTCATCATTATTAATGGGGAGACACTATTAAATGTTTTCTGAATTTCAGTTCCCTCATGTGCAAAATGGAGATACCATCCAATCCCTAAAGGAATTGGGATAAATGTAGCAAACATGTAGCTCCTCATTAACTCAGTGCAATGTATATCAGTTCTCTTCTTCCTAAATGAAGACAGTGTTTCTGTCATCCTTGTTTGTGTAGCTATTACTAAAATAGATATTCTAATCATTCTTTAATTTTTTTCCTAAATATAATAAATTAATTTTACATAGTCTTATCAAGTATCTTCTTAGTTCCTCAGGGATTTTTGATAGAGATAAGGTTTTTTGAAATATATAGTAGAGTCTTAAGTAATGTATATTTGTTCAAAAGTGTCTTACTAGAATACGGAGGTGGGGAAGAATAACCTCAGCTGACCACGAATGAAACAAAGTTATTCAAGGACCAGCTTTCCTTTATGATAGTGTCCCAAATAATGAGAATATAGTTAACCTTCATTTCAGGCTTTGCATGCTTCCTTTATGCTACTTTTTTACAAAGTAAATTGTGGTACTTACAAAGGTTAGAAGAGTCCAAATGAAAAATAATGGTACAACACCTGGTTTGTAATAAATAACAGTTGTAAAGAACTACAAATTTTCAGTGACCTGAGATTGTCAGATCTTTATTGGAACTAAGAAAACCATTTGTGTTGAAGGGACCATTGTATTAGTGGGTAAAAAGGGTCTGGAAGATACTGAATACTAGAGTTTGTACTTTTCCCTGAGTTTGACCCTGACAGTGTCATGGGCACTGCCTGATATGATTTCCTCCAAAATAAAATAATAAGTAAAAGGTAAAATCAAATGTGCAAAGAATTCATGCATTTATAATTGTGCTCATTAAATTTGGGGCTTCCCTTCCAAGTACTAACCAGGACCACCCCGCTTAGCTTCTGAGATCAAACAGATCAGATGAGATGGGGGGTATATTCAGGGGGGTATGGCTGTAGACTTGGCTGGAATGAGAGTACAGTGTGCTTTGCACACCAATGTGGGTTTCATCTCGACATCCCATAAGGCCCCTCCTTGCACAGAGAAGCGTAATTCTTGAGTGCAGAAATAACCCCTGAACATTGCTGGGTGTGCCTCTACAAGTCAATAAATAAATAAATGTGGGGCTTCTTTAACTTAATCAGTAAACCACAAAGTAATACCTTTCCACTACTAGATATCCTCTCTCTTAGAAAATTAATACACTCAGATTTAAAAACAAAATGTTTTGCAACGAGGGTCTTAGCTTGGTCCGTTGAAACTCATCTTAAAAAAATATTTAGACAAAAACATGATTTAAGGCAGTGGCTACTTTAGGAGGAAAGATAATTATTTCATGTTAAGGAAGATGAAAGAATCCAATAAGCAAGATTTCAATTCTAAGTGGCAAATAAGCACTTGATATATGCCTAATCCAAAGTGAGCTGTGCTCTAAAACTGGAACACAACGTCATTTCAATCACTGCACACAATGTCAGTTTGTGAGGCTTTGGGGTGGGGGGGGGGCGGGGGAATCCCCCACCATTTTGAATTCCTCTTACTCTGAATGAACAATCAGAACAGCAAACAAGTTGGCAAAGGCAAAAAAAAAATCAGCTTAATAGTATATATGTAGAGTTCACAAGGCAATCAGTTATAAAGGAAAACATGGTATATCTTGGATGCAAAATAAGTTTTCAAACTTACTGCACTATAAGCAGTCAACTGGGGTTTAATTGCCCACACCCTCTATGGTCATCCAAATCCTACCAGGAGTGTTCTCTGAGCACGGAGTCAGGGGTAAGCCCTGAATGCTCTCTGGTATGGCCCCAAACAGACAAAAAATAATTAAGTGTGGCTCTGAAGTCAGCCTTCTTTAGCCTACAACACAGAAATTTCTATCCAAATGAACCAAATGCCACCCTCTCCCACTTTTCCTCTTCTCCCAGGCAGGTGGAGGTGGTTAGCAATCTCTCCCTCTTGGAGAAACACTGCCTAGGCTTTTCACTGCTCTTACCCTCGAAGTAATCTGTATTGTTAAATAATGGTAACAGTTTCTCTGGAGGCCCACAGAGATGAAATTGAATTCCTAGCAAGGTGACAATTATTGGGAGATGCCTTATTTAAGCACACTGAGAAAAATCAATACCTGACTCTTCTGGTCAGACCAAGCCCATCACACACACACACACACACACACACACACACACACACACACACACACACCCCACCACCACCAACAACAACAATAACAACAACAACAACACATTGCCAAGATCTCAATAATAGTTTATACATAGAAAAAAATTAAGTGAATTATTTAAATTCATGTTATGCACTTATTTTTGTTTTGAAAATCTGACGACCAGGGGATGAGAGACATAGTATAGCTGGTAAGGCATTTGCCTTATAAGGAGCTGATGCAGGTTTGATCTCCCAAACCATATATGATTTTCAGAGCAACATGGGCAATGATCCCTGAATACCCATCCAGGAGGAAGGCCTGAGCACCACTAGGTGTAGCAGAATACCCCTCACCTTAACCACCCCAAATATAAAGGAGGTGGGGGGAAGAAGGAAAGAGGTCTATCAAACTATTTTAAATTACATCTGTGCTTGACATACTTTTACCAGACTGTCCTGGTCTAATATGTGCCAGTAGAATTTCACTGTTCATATCATTACCATCAGTCTTTCCTCACATTAGATGAAAAATAACATAAAACAGCCCGCTGAAAAATATGAATGAAAATATTTTTTCCTGGAACTTTGTTGAAAAATTCAATTACTTGCAAAGCAATGATTGAGTATGATCTTATTGTAACCCCACACTGTCCCTCTGAACAGCACCTCACTGCTTCATCTCTGCACCAAAATCTGGACACTGGTGATACATAGGGATTACTCCTGGCTCTGCACTCAGGAATTACTCCTGGCGGTGCTCAGGGGACTATATGGGATGCTGGGAATCAGACCCAGGTTGGTTCCGTGCAAGGCCAATGCCCTACCCATTGTGCTATCGCTTTAGCCCTTGGAGTCTGCACAGTTGGGCCAAGTGTCTCCAAGTATCCTTCTCCACTTCTACTTTTTTCCCATCTTAATCCCACAGTAGAAAGATAAGAAAGAGGAAATAGAAGAAAAGCAGTAAATAACTCTGGCAGGCATGGCAACCCTGGTCGGTTTCCAATCCTAACTATTTATCACTCTCAGAAGCAAATTAAACTGCACTAATAAGCCTCAATGTTATTGAGGATAAAGATTCATGCATTTAATGCGGATAGATTGTGTCTGTTCCAAGTTCAATATTAAGGGTTGTTGGGGAGGGAAATGTTTTCCTTGATTCTCTGGGGTTCCTGGCTAGATCTGAAAATTAAACTGACAAATATAAATTAACTGGGGGGAACAGCATGTGACTTGATTAAACATCAAGTATTACATGATACAGAAACCTTCCAATGTAAGTGCAATTATATTTGAAAATACAATTGTATCTGAGCATTTTTTTTTCAGGGGTGGTAGTGCTAGAGAGATATTCCTAGTTCAGTACTCAAGAATCCCAGAGATATTCAGAGGACATTATAGTATAGGAATCAAACAAGAGCATAGAAGTGATGCTCTCAGTGTTTAGAGCCATCTCACTTTTGCAGTATTTTGTTAAATTTTATTTTCCTTCCCTCTTTCCTTTCTTTCTTCCCTCCCTCCCTCCCTCCCTCCCTCCTCCCTCCCTCCCTCCCTCCCTCCCTCCTCCCTCCCTCTCTTTCCTTCCTTCCTTCCTTCCTTCCTTCCTTCCTTCCTTCCTTCCTTCCTTCCTTCCTTCCTTCCTTCCTTCCTTCCTTCCTTCCTTCCTTCCTTCCTTCCTTCCATCTTTCGCAGAATATAAATGTTTAATGTTTTAGGTCACTATTGTACCATACCAAACTCACCATCAGAGTAATCTGCCTCCACTACAATTCATAGGAACTTTTCCGATCTCAATTACTCTGCATCATAGTGTCAGTCTAAAAGTTTTCTTTCTGTTGATGTTGTCTATTGTTTTGCATGGTTAAATATCAGGCACAAGTGAGATCAATAAATGCTATATTATTTTTCTTGAATTGTTCCTCAATATATTGTTATGTCAGATTTGAGAAAGAATGGAAAGTTTATGGAAGTATGGTAAGTGTGGTTATATGATCTAAGTATAGTAAAATAGATGAAATTTAGAAGGTCAATTTGTTAGGATTCTTTTTAATATTACTTGTTTTGAGTATAAGGATGATCCTTTCATCCAGGTATAGGGGAGGCACTTGATTTTTCAAACTCCTTCAAGTATGCCAAGATATCATGTGATAGTGACATGTCTTTAACACCACTATAGATACATATCCTGATTATTTGCTTAGGGAGTTATATGACGGTACATTGCAGCAAAATTGATTGTTTGGAAAGAGATCATATAGGAAAATATTACTGTGTGTACTAATATGCAAAATTAAGATGTTTCATTTTATTTAATATGCACCATATAAGCCTTTCCTTTAACAATGAAAAATTGATGCAATTTTTAGAATTTCAAAATAATAGAATAAAAGGAAAGAGTTTTTCAGCCTTAACGCACTTAAGGTTTATATTTATTTAAGTCTTCTACTATGTGATTTAAGTTGAAGTCTACAATCTCTTTGGGTTAGTAGACTGATCTAAATTTATGATTTGCCTTTTGATGATTGTCAAATATTTCACTGACTTAAAAGGGTAAAACTGTGTAAGCACAGGCCATAGAAATAATACATGGCTTAAGTTGCTTGTCTGGAATGCTATAGACCCTTGCTCTGCATGTGATCTCTTGAGTTACCACCAGGACGGATTCTTGAGTACATAACCAGAAATAAATCCCAAGCAGTTTGGTGAGCCCCTCTGTACCAGAAAAAAAGAACTAAAAGTAAAATATATGATCGTTATTACAAATATGCTCTAAGAAACAATCAATCCTCACATAAATGAGCATTTATGTTATTAAAAATTAATACCTTAAAGAAGAAATGTTAAATTAAAGGAAATACACACATAACTTAGATTTCTTTTTTTTTAAATTAATTAATTTATTTTTAATTCGTGAATCACCCTGAGGGCACATTTACAGATTTATACACTTTTGTGCTTATGCTTCCCTCATACAAAGTTCGGGAACCCATCCCTTCACCAGTGCCCATTCTCCACCACCAGTAAACCCAGCATCCCTCCCACCCTCCCCGATCCCATCTCCCCCCACCCCACCCTGCCACTGTGGCAGGGCATTCCCTTCTGTTCTCTCTCTCTAATTAGCTGTTGTGGTTTGCAATAAAGGTGTTGAGTGGCCACTGTGCTCAGTCTCTAGCCCTCATTCAGCCCGCAACTCCCTTCCCCCATATGGCCTTCGACTACATTATAGTTGGCGATCCCTTCTCTGAGTTGCCCTTTCCCCAGAATGTGAGGCCAGCCTCCAAGCCATGGAGTTAACCTCCTAGTACTTATTTCTACAATTCTTGGGTGTTAGTCTCCCACTCTGTTATTCTATTGCACCCTAGATGAGTGCAATCTTTCTATGTCTGTCTCTCTCTTTCTGACTCATTTCACTCAGCATGAAACTTTTCATGCCCATCCACTTAACTACAAAATTCGTGACCTCCTTTTTTCTGACAGCTGCATAGTATTCCATTGTATAGATGTACCAAAGTTTCCTCAGCCAGTCATCCGTTCTAGGGCATTCGGGTTTTTTCCAGATTCTGGCTATTGTAAATAGTGCTGCGATGAACATACATGTGCAGATGTTGTTTCGATTATACTTTTTTGCCTGTCTGGGATATATTCCCAGCAGTGGTATTGCTGGGTCAAATGGGAGCTCAACCTCTAATTTTTTGAGAGTCGTCCATATTGTTTTCCAGAAGGGCTGAACCAGTCGGCATTCCCCCCAGCAGTGTAGAAGGGTCCCTTTCTCCCCACATCCTCTCCAACAGCGGTTGCTTTTGTTCTTTTGGATGTGTGCTAGTCTCTGTGGTGTGAGGTGGTATCTCGTGGTTGTTTTGATCTGCATCTCTCTGATGATTAGTGATGTAGAGCACTTTTTCATGTGCCTTTTGGCCATTCGTATTTCTTCCTTGGTAAATTTTCTGTTCATTTCTTTGCCCCATTTTTTGATGGGGTTGGATGTTTTCTTCTTGTAGAGTTCAACCAGTGCTTTATATACCATTGATATCAACCCCTTATCTGATGGGTATTGTGTAAATATCCTTTCCCATTCTGTGGATAGTCTTTGTATTCTGGTCACTGTATCTTTTGCGGTGCAGAAGCTTTTCAGTTTAATGTAGTCCCATTTGTTGATCTCTGTTTTTACTAGATTGCTTAGTTCCTTGTCACCTTTGAATATATCTTTATCTTCAATATCGTGGAGGGTTTTGCCGACCTTGTCTTCAATGTACCTTATGGTTTGTGGTCGAATGTTGAGGTCTTTAATCCATTTTGATCTGACTTTTGTGCATGGTGTCAGGTCAAGGTCTAAGCCCATTTTTTTGCATGTATAACTTAGATTTCTTAGAATCATATTTTCTTTTCAAAACTTTGGTCCGTTTGTAATTACCAGTAACACAGGATACTGACTCTTTAACAAACATAACTTTAAATTTTACTCTTTAAGAAAACATGGCAGATGTGTGGCTCAAGATATAGAGCACATACCTACATGATAAGACCCTCGCTCCTTCCTTCCCTGACTGGCCGTTTAAGCACTGACTTTGACTGGACATCTAAGCACTGCCAGTTATCACTGTATCACTGTATCACTGTCATCCCGTTGCTTATAGATTTGCTCTAGTGGGCACCAGTAATGTCTCCATTGTGAGACTTGTTACTGTTTTTGACATAGCAATTATGCCACGGGTAGCTTGCCAGGCTTTGCTGCCGGGCGAGATACTCTCGGTAGCTTGCCTGGCTCTCCGAGAGGGATGGAGTAATCGAACCCGGGTCGGCCGCGTGCAAGGTGAACGCCCTACCACTGCGCTATTGCTCTAGTGCACTGCCAGTTATAGTCAACAAAACAATTAAAAAGGAAAAATAAGACAAATATTTTTTCTACTTATTAGTATGATGCCAAAAAATGCAGATAAGCTTGTAATTTTAAGTGTAAAATTGATTAGCTAGAAAAGGGTAACAAAAGCAAAATTATTTTCACAGCAAATAAATGGATATTGGACTTGTATGATAAAATAGGCCCTGCACCCAGGAACCATATGGTTTTGTAATTTTTATATCCATATTATATGAGTCACAGTTTCCTCATTTCTAAATCAGCCGTGGTAGATAACATTTTCCAGGGGATGTTTTGAATTTTAATACTAAAATTTTGTTTTAAAGTTGTATTATATAAACCATACTACTAAAGGTTATTTAGTGAAATTTTTAGCTTTCAATTGTTAACCAACATGTGACATGATTAAACAGCTTATAAACTCAAGTATATCTCACTCTGCTATATTGGAATTAAATTTCAATTGATACCTTAAATGAGAATAGAATTTTATACTACCAAATAGAATTTGACTAAGAATAATTATAACATTAAGGAAAAGATAACTACTAGCTTTTAGATATTAATTCTCGAACACACAATAAAAACTTCAATTTTTTCAAATGAATATAGTGATTCTCTTGTTTGCTTTTGAAAGACTCTTTTCTTGTAGGTAGGATGGGGAGTACACTTAGTTTTGTTTTTCTTTTGTTTTATTGTCACTGTTTAGTGAATTGACAATAAAATAATAGTCAAGTGAATGACTAGCATCATATAAATAGGTGTATTTCAATTTTCTGATAAAATTCCAAATTATCAGGGACCGAAGCAATAGTTCAGTGGGTAGGACACTTGCCTTGCACCCATTTTCAATCTCGGAACTCCATATGGTCCTCTGATATTGCCAAGAGTAATCCCTGAGTACAGAACCGGTAGTAATCCGTGAGCATAGCAGGTGTGGCCCTCAAAAAAGAAAAAGAAAGAAAGAAACAAAAGGCAAAAAATTGTCAAGAGTTTTATGTGAGAAGTTAATATTGCCATAATTCCCTACCCTCACCTCAGGTCAGGGAAAAGTTTGTTTTTTGTCTCTCTTTTTTCTGTTGGTTTTTGTTTACTCCTATCTTTGTTTTGAGGTGCCTAGGGCTTCATATATACGACTCTACTTTTGAGTCAAATACCAATACTCGTTCTTATATCAAAGAATAGTTTAGGTTTATTTTAATTCTTTTACTAATTTGTATATTAACATCTACATACCATCTGCCTATTAATCAGCCAACCATGCATCTGTCACTGTCACTGTCACTGTCATCCCGTTGCTCATTGATTTGCTTGAGCGGGTACCAGTAACGTCTCCACTGTGAGACTTGTTACTTTTTTTTGGCATATTGAGTACGCCATGGACAGCTTGCCAGGCTCTGCCCTGCGGGCGAGATACTCTCGGTAGCTTGCCAGGCTCTCTGGTAAGAGGGGTGGAGGAATCAAACCCAGGTCGGCCTCATGCAAGACAAACGCCCTACTCACTGTGCTACATTATCTAAAAATCTTTTTTTTTCTAAGATATTTACACAAAGACATGGACATTAATCATGACCACAGTTTTCCCTTTGAATACTCTAAAAGATGTTGAAATGTGTTTCATTTATTTCAGTTCATAATACTCTAATGAAATATATAAAGAGTGTACAAGTTCACCAAATTACATCTTTTTGGTTAGTCTAAAACTAGAAAGTTTATGAAGAGGAAGAGGTTTATGGTGATTACTAGACTGGAATCTCAGTAGGCTTGGATTATTGTAAGTAAAATTGATTTTGTCCATGATTTGATTTTAATCTTGTTTAGTGAAACATATTCTACCAGGAACAGATATTTAATTTAGGACATTATGATGAAAAGACTTCAATTCAAGGAAGTTTAATCCAATTGATGCAATAAAGCTCTGATTATAAGGTTTTGCAAAATAGTTATTCCTTGTTATTTTATTACTATTTAAGTCATTTTCTCTGCCCATTATATTTATATTAAGTCTAGAAAATATTTCAGGATTTTGTACTAGTAGTCGCGGTGATTTTCTCTATAAAATGCTCTACTTACAGAGGAATAAATAGGATTCAAAGTTTGCTGCACACATTTTAGTGTGTTTTGTTTTGTTTTGATCTAGAGATTTTTACAGAAATCACTTGCCATAGAATGAGTTAGAGCTGTCTAGTTACAGGCTACAATTGTAAACAAGGTTCTATGGAAACCAATCTCCTGTAATTTTCCAGTCTACTGTTTTCCAATATCAAGGAGTTAGAACACTTGGCAATTTCAAAGATGCTGCTCAATGGAGGCCTCTAGCACTTTAACAGTTGGGACCAGATGGGGCTATTTTCTGAGGTTAGGTCTGAGGCCAGGAGAATTATCCCAGCAAAGGAAAGAGACAAAAGGGGAAATTCATACGGGTGCAATGAGATATTTATTTTTCTGGTCAAAATTTTATACCAAAGTGTTTTGTTTCTTGTTTTCCAGTTTTCTTAAGGTCTTTCATGCTATATAAATACTACATAAATGCATGACATTCTCTGTTGCTCTGAAACTTTTTGTAGCAAATCTTGAGCTACAATAAATAAAAAGCACATCCACAGGTTGTTCTTTCACTGATGAGTGCTCCTTTTTGGTTGAAGAAGTGACAAATAACCTCCTCTCGTAGTAAATGATTTATTTGGTTCACAGTCACTTTGTTGCATAAAATTATAAATTCAAGTAAAAATGACTGCATGGATGTCTCATGTATGTCCTCATTGCTTTTAGAAGAATGAAACACTATCTGAAACTTAATGGGCTAAATTCTGTAAAGGGGACCTGTTAAAAAAGGAGGGTGAAGTCTGTCAGACATAAGGAGCTTTTTGTTTTGTAAATTGCTTTCTCTGAGTTTAAAATTTACTTAGTTGGCTAAATGGAACCTTAGCAATATATGTATCCCAGAGTTGCTTCATATTATAAAATTATGTCAAATTGGTAAAGCTCCTCCCCCAAATAGATCATGGAGTTTATCCTTAATAAACGTTTACTGCTTCTTCTGATATGTATGCTTTCTGATTCCCTTATGGCTAGAAGGTGCCTTGTGAATATACACAGCGAACCGTGGGTGGAAGTGTGGCTTATCCAAACTGGGTTAAAGCATGTAATTACTTATGGGATATTGTACAGAATTCTGTATTTCTCTCCACCATGGCAACCAGCAACGTTAGTAGTTTTTCCATCAACTAAGATCCCAAACTGAATCGAACACTGGCTGACCTGCATTCAACTGTACTATTTACGAAATGAGTAAACTTTTATTTTGCTTGAAACATGTAGTTTTGGGACCACTTACTGCAGTAAATTCTAGCCAATCCCAATGCAGATAACATTAATATAGGCATAGTTTGTAGTACCACGATCATTATAGTTCTTTACAACTACTTACCTCAATAACAAATTCTGTTTCAAAGACAATAATACATGCTTCCCAACTGGCTTACTTTATTCTTTTAAGAGAAAAATAATGAGTACATCATATTGCTCTCAAATGATAAAAAGAAAAACAATAAAAGAAAAAGATGAATCTATCATCAATTTACTTCAGCTAACACATGTTTATCTAATTGCTCTGATGTTGTTTTAGGATAAAAATTGATTCTTGATCCTTCTTACTTCAGAATAATTTTATATTTCACAAAATTGCTTAATGAAAAAATATCTGCATACATTTTTGCACATTGTTTAATGGAACCGTGTTTAAGACCAGCATTCCAGCTGTTGCACAGAACACACAATTGTTTTTATGTTCCGATGATTTTCTTTCTCTTCTTTTCTGACATATATCTGCTTCTGCAAATGTGTGCTAACAATATTCAGTGTGCAATAGGCAGTCATACAGGGAAATGGCAGAAGATGTGCTTGCCTTTTGTATTATCTTAAGATAGTTAACATTGTGTAAGAAATCTTGCATCCTCTGCAAATTTCCTCTATTTCATTCTTGGGAACTGCAAAGAAGGCTGTTCTTTTGTTGGATGATTCTAGCATATTTGTACCCAGACTGGAATTTTTCCAACAGTTTGTTGAGGCATTGGGGCTGCAGGTCAGAGGCTCAAATGTGTTTGTGTTTTTCTGCTTTTTATTTTAATCTATCTATCTATCTAATCTCTCCAGTTTTTGTCTGGGTTTCACTCTCTGTTGGGGCAAATAAGATTGATAGTGGTACCTCAGATTCCTGTCAGTTGGGGCCTGGGAAGACAGTGTAAGACACATCACCCAGGCTGAATCTCAGGAGCACTCCTCCGGCCTCTGTCTTATCAGTAATCTTTGACTTCCACCAGCTGGAACTGCTAGAGTGCTTCACTCCATCTCCTCTCCCTCCTCAAGATTCAGGAGTAATGAGAATTCCCCCGCTGTTACTGCCTGCGAGTCTGCACTGAGATTACATCAGTTCATTTAGCTGGAGCTTTTCAGGCACTCCTTGGCAGGAATTGATTTCCTTATTTTGGTCCCTATGCTTTTGGAGTCTGCCCAAAAGACAGATTCAGGAAAGTGAATTCTGCCCTTACAAGGTCTGTTTCAGATAATTACCTGAAAATGTAAGGGAGTAGGAAGGTTGTTTTGCTGTATCTGTAAACCCACTAAGAACATGTCTGTAATGCACTTGTTAAAAAAAGTGCATTTCTTCTTGGGAGTTTGGTGAGAGGCAAGACTGCTGAAGAAAAATGGGAAAGTTAATTGATTTGCTTTTCAAATTGTTTTACTGGAAAGTTAAAAGAAAAAAAAGACAAAAGGTCTAAAATAATAAAAAAAAGTAAATTGAAAAAAATATAGAACGTATATTTTAAGGCAATTTTTTCTTCATCAGTCATTCTGCCATTTCAAATATGATTCCTGCCAATTTTCAAACCACACACTTTTGTATACAAATGTTGCATTATTTGAAACCTACACTAGACACTATATACAGAAATATGGTGAAATGCATCACTTCTGTTCTTGAAGATCTTAACAGTTCAATGCGTATCTATCTGCTTTTCTGCTCATTTGACTCTCTCTAAACGGACACACAATCTGTGTGAAGGTAGTCAGAGGAACAAGAGCAGATAGCTGTTGTCAGCGGCTGTACCTAAAGGAAACCTGGGTCAGAATTCAGGTAGCAGCACTTCTGCTTAATCAGGAGAAAGTGGGAAGGCCAAGCAGAAGGTGAAGACAAATATTTTAACAGTCAGCTTTTGTTTATACTGCTATTGATAAGTACATAAAATAATTTGTAATGTCCATCTGAAATTCTAAGTTCACGTGAATACAAAAACTCTCTGGTTTTCCATCTTGAGTTTGAGGGTGGGAGTTGAGCCACACAGGGTTATGCTCATGATCTGTGCTCGGCAATAACCCTTGACAATTCAGGGGAACATCCATGGCCCTGAGATTTGGGGGTTGGCTGTGTGTAAGGGAAGAGCTGAACCTCTTATAATAGCCCTAGTGCCTTAGTAGTATTAAAATTTAAAACACCAGTTGGTATGTCAGTTATGAAAATGTAGATTTTTATATAAAATAATTCAATGATAATAAATAGGACAGAACAAGGTATCCTTAGATCCTTACCAAATATTTTGTACGGGAGTGTATTTTAGCTTAAAAGGTCTGAGATAAAGTCTCTATGTAGGAGATATTACAGCAGGTTCACAAAGTGCTTATCGAAGGAAATCCAACTCATATCATATAGGGAAAGATTCAGTGATGGGTAGAGTAGATGTGAATTATTGTTGATGCTTTACTTGGTTTTGAGTCATGAACATTGTTCTCAATGTGATTTTGAAAAACTAATTTGGAAAGAGAGGAAGAAATGGAAGCAAAAAGCTTTATTTGAGTCATCATATTTCTATTATATGGTGATAATTGTCAGAATTGTGTGTTGGTGGTGAGAATGAAAATGAAAGGATTGATCAAAGTGGCATTTAGAAACAAAACAAAAATAAAACCTAGGTCTTATAAAGTTATTATATATGACAGACAGGTGAGAAAAAAGAATCAAAAACATTTATTATACATGAAGTGACATGGCAGGCAAAAAATTAATAATCAGAAACTGGGAAAACTGAGCAGCATTGTGTAGTTAAAATATATAAGATATATTTGAAGTTTAATGTTCTAATTTTGTGAGAGTTTGGGGAATTATCTCACTTCTAGGGCTTTCATTTTCTCTGGGGAAAATATTGAGCTTTCATAAAAAAAATGTGGTTTGAAGCTTGGGAAATTCACAATCTGTTGTCGCCCTGCCCCCCTTTATTTCTCTGGATCTAAGGTAATGCATAGGCTAGACCTATGAAAAGTTTTCTGGCACAGTATTGAGAATATTTTTCTCTTACTATGACTCATTATAGGAAAGGCCAACTATTTAAGACAACCTGTAGGCCTTAGTACGTTTGGTGTTACTGTAACGAAACATATCAACCCAGTTCATTTATAAAATGGAAGAAATGTACTTCTAACCACTCTGGAGACAGTAAGTTTGAGATCAGGGTCCCAGCCAGTCAACAAGCCAAACCTTACAGGTCACAGACTTTTGCTGTACCATCACAAAGTAGAAGAACTTAAGAACTCTGGGGATTTTCTTATCAAAACACTACTTATTTGAGACTGAAGAGATACTACAGGTGTTAAAATCTTGCACTCACCTGATCCTTGTTTGATTTCCGCCTCAGCATATAGCCCCCAAGCACCACCAGGAATGTCCCCTGAGCACCAATGTTGCAATTAGACATGAGCACTGCCAGGTGAGAACCAAAATACACACACAAAAAAGAAATCAAAACCCCGCTAAAGCCACTAATATCACTCATAGATCCTGAGCATATCACCTTCATGATCTAAACTTCAATCAAATATCCTGACACCTAATATAATTACTAAGATTATCACACATTTATTTGGGCATAAAAGACATTCAGATCACAGCAAGACTCCAGTCACATAAACAATGAGTTGCACAGTTAGAATCTATATCTAGGTTTCAAATTAGAGTGTTTTTCAGTACACAGTTAACAACTCACCAAGAATTTCTCCTTTTTGTGGTGCTTTTTACACTTTTGGGGCACAAAGTAAAAGTGGTAGACCCTCCTCCCAGGTGAAAAAATAAATGACATAAACATGAAAGATTGATGTTAGGGACGCTGTGAGCACATTAGTGTTCTCTAAGATACTGATAGCCTTAAGGTTTATAAAATTAATTGTTACTTAGAAATCCTGTCCAGTACTAGAAATATTTGTATCCTTAGTTCTAGTATTTACTCTGGTAAGTTCCTTATGTTTCTCTGATTAGACAAATGTTCAATAGTTTCATTATTGTCTTGGAAGGACGTTTAGCACCAGATGTGTTGGGAAATTATCTTCCCAAGATGAAGACAGACTAAATTCACTCTTGTCATTTCTCACTCTGGGCCTGGCTCAAATGAACATTAGAAGACCTCTTTGTCTACAGTCCATAGCATGGTGCACTCCATACCCCCACTACACTTTTCATTTGTAACAATTATATTTCCTTGACAGTATAGCTATTTTGGTCAACATTTTTCTTACTTCTTTCTGTAATGTAAGTTTCAATTCATGAACTCCTGAATGTTTTTGTATTTCTATTTGTCCTCATCATCTAGAGTTAGGTTAGAATAGAGCAATCTACTGTTTTAGAAGTGCAAAAGATGGTACAAGAAGGATAGATCCTACGTGACTGGCATGATAGCACAGCGGGTAGGGCATTTGCCTTGCATGCGGATGACCCAGGTTCGATTCCCAGCATCCCATATGGTCCCCCAAGCACTGTCAGGAGTAATTCCTTAGTGCAGAGCCAGAAGTAACCCCTGAACAATGCTGGGTATGACCCAGAAAAGAACAAAAAGAAGGATAGATCATAACACTGAATTTTGGTTTAGTTTTCTAGAGTGATCTGGTGCAAGTGTTGATTCCTGAGTAGCCATTGTAGAACAAAGGAAACCAGAGCAGAGTGAAATTATGTGTACATGGAATTATCTCACTAACATTGCTTAGATCTACTGAAATACTTCTTTAAAAAAATCTGTGCAATATAGATTGAAAACTTCACCCTTTAAAAACTGCACTTGTGTTGGAAAGAAAACACAGGAATTCAGGCTGATGACCCTAGATGGGCCCTACACACAATATGGTTCCCGGGCACTGCTGAGTGTAAGCCCAAATCCCCCTCAATTTCAAAATAAATGCAAAAAACCTTCAACCCAGTAATATAGAATGTCCATATTCACCTTTATGATCTAAGAAGTCGATTCCTAGAAGTCGGTCTTATATTTGCAGGTGGTTCAGGACTTGGACGCTCCTGTGCCAGGTCTTGCTTTCCACCCTAGCTAAAAGGTTCTTTTGAAAGGCGTATTAATGTATATAAAAAAAAACCCTGTTAATTCATTTATTTGTTCCTCTTTCAGAGTCAGAGGTGATTGGTAGCACAGTGTTACCATTTAACATCAATCAGAGGCATGCTGTTTCTGCTGTTTAAGATTGCCCATGTTCTTTGGGGCATAAAAGTGTTCACTCTCATTGATAGTAATGCTTCTGTGTGGAAGGAAAAGTATGTGTAGTTGTAAGTTCAATTATAGCTCTTGGTGTATTGGTAACTGTCCTAGACTGGACTGTGGCCCTGATGAGGGCAGTGCAGTGAAAAACTAGGAGCATGCTGAGTACAACCGAAGCTTAAAATGAGATTGGCTTTAAATTCGCAGCTTGGACTTGCACAGGAGAACATGAGGTCACTATAGTAAGATAAGGGATGTTCAATCATACCCTGCAGAAAAGCTCAGGGGACCAGTTCTGTGATTTACACTTTAAATGCCTAGAACTTTTTCATGGATGATGTATGTGTTCACATGTGAGTATGTATGTATTTATTTTTAGGCACAGACCCACACAGATATATGTGTATATTGAGTAAATAAGCTTTAGTTACTGTACTGATAAATTAAAAGTTTAAGTCACACATTTTCCAATTCTATAAAATAATCTGCTGGTTTTTATATTTTTTAATAAAAGAAGATGCTAAGTAATGTAAAATGTACTAGGAATATTTCTTAGAATTCTATAAGCCTTTGTTTGAGCATGCTATTTATTATTAGAAGTAGATATGAAGTGAAGTTACATAAATAAAATTCCATTTTGAATCTTTCTTTATTCATTGACAGTTACAAAATTTCAGAGAATAAAATTGTGTCAGTAAAAAAAACCCAGAAAATTGAAAGAAAGTAAAAAATAAGCATTTTATTTATGAACGTTTTCTGTGCCAGCTATATTGACTGATCATCTTTAGGATGATAATATAATCAATGTGCTATTATGTTCTCAGAAATAACATAAAAGTTTAATATTAACTCTTTTTTTGAGGAAAGGATCAAAAAGTTTAGACATTTAATTACTTGGCTCTGGTCAAGTCTGTACTCTTTGTTAGAAATAATTAAAACTTAGAGCTTACTAAATTCAAACCACTATCTGGCTGTTCTAGGTATTTAAAAATGTTATTTGCCTTAAAATACTGGAACAGATTTTGTTGTTTACTAAATTACATGTAGTTTAGCTCAGTATTTGGTAATGCATTGTTGATAGAGATTATAGTAAGTATTTTCCACTTGAAATATTGAGTCCTAGAGGATAGAGTTTATATATATATATATATATATAGTTTTTAAGAGGCCCATATAGATCTATAATTATGTAATATGATAGAGAAACATATTCACTTAGAAAGTATTTGATAATACCCAGTATTTGGTAATACCCAGTACATGGGAAGTAAGCTTTTGCTAATATGAAGAACATAAACTTATGGGGGTTTGAGATATAGTACAGCTGTTAAGCACTTGTCTTGCTGGCAGCTGAATGAACGTAGAGCCAAGAATAAGCCCTGAGCACCATCAGGCATAGCCCCCAAACAAAACAAACAAACAAAGAAGCACACCCAAAAAATCATGCAATAATGACTTCAAATTATTATTTTTTTTGTTTGTTTCGGGGAGACACCAGGCAGTGCTCAAGAGCTTACTCCTGGCTCTGTGCTTAGCAATCAGTCCTGGCTTGGAGGGATTATATGGGATTCCAGGGATCGAACCTGATTTGGCAGTATGCAAGGCAAGTACCCTACCAGCTGTATTATCTCTTCAATCCCAAGTGTTTGTAAGAAAACATTGTAAACGTTCTTTAACTAACCAATATCAGTTTTTATGTCTCTTTCTCTTTTATGAATATTATTAGTCATGATGAATTTTTGTAACATAGAGATAGTGGCCTAATTTTTTTTTTCATACATTTAGTAACTTTCTGTAGTTAGGCCAGTGGTTCCATTGGTAATCAGACTAAACGCCTTGTTTTTCAGTGGATAAAGGGCAAACATTTTGTACCTCTTTTCTAATCTCCAGTTGATAAAACTCAGACTGGCATATTAATATCATTCAGATGGAAACAGATATAATTATAATAAAATGTATTGAATTATGGATTTTATTATTCTCAAACCTGAGAAGCAGGTATAAAAATCAGAGTAGTTTTATTAAGCAACAAATATCACCAACGCCAAGATGGTATATCAAATCGTTGAATTCTGAGTTTAGAAGCATTGTTCTTTAAAGACGGCAACATTCTGTCAGAAGTATTTAAATGTTAATATCATGGTGAAGATATAGATCTTTCATCATTATTTATATAGTCATGCATTAGAGAATATATGGCAAATGACATGTAACACAGATATAAACATGTTACAACAGGTAGAAATTAAGAATTGTTGATTCTTGCATTTGCAATTTTCTTCCTACCAAATATATATTACATATATACTATGTGATTGCAGACACCATTGTTGCTGGCTTAGAAGCAGAGGCAGAATCTGTCCTCACTGTCTTTGTGATAGTATGGTTAATGATGTTAGTAATAATGAATATTATAAATCCTTCACACACCCTCATTCTATACCAGATCCCAGGCTAAACACCTTGCATACAATATAGTACTGTAGCACTGTCATTCCATTGTTCATCAATTTTGCTCGAGTGGGCACAAGTAACATCTCCTTTGTGATTTTGTTGTTACTGTTGTTACTGTTTTTGGCATATCAAATATGCCAAGGGTAGCATGCCAGGCTCTGCCATCCAGGTGGGATACTTTCGATAGCTTTCGGGCTTTCCAAGAGGGACAGAGGAATAGAATGTGGGTCAGCTGCTGGCCAAGCAAATACCCTACCCACTGTGCTATCATAGTACATAATTCTCAATTTAACCACCACCTCCGTTTAACCACCACCCATTACTAAAGTGAAATTTTTATCATCATTTAACCATAGAGAAATAAATAGATGAAGTATTTACTTAGTTCAGATTTACAGACTACTGTTGAACTATGATTTGAATAAAGATGATCTGAATCCAGAACATGGGCTTTCAGTTTTACACTTTGTTAGCTTCCATAAAGAGAAAATAACTCATAAGAGATAAAGGGGTCTCTCTCTAAAATGATACTCTTGAAAAACACTTCTACTAAGAAGACTTCTTCATTATGAATGATATTGAATTTCCCATTATTTTTTTCCTTTTGAATGTTATAAAAAATTAACTATACATCGTTCTGGGAACAAGAAACCAAATAAATTTTGAGATGCAAAAATAGACATAATGATACATAGATAGCATCTAGTCAGCTAGCTAAAGTAGAATAGAGTGATGAGTTCTCCAAATAATCATTTTTGTTCATTAGGCCTCAGTGCCATTTTTAACACCATCTATTTTTCTAAACAAATAAATATGTGCCTCTAAAATAAGTAAATTGCAGCCCTGGCCTCATTTAGTACATTAGCTGCCTTATGAGAATTGATAAGCCCTTGTAAATAACTTAATATATGCAATTTCTGCTTTTAAAATAACATGGAGTTCTGAAGATTCCACTTTAGTGAAACTGCAATTTTTTACGTTCTTTTCCTAAATATTTTACATATACAATATTGTCTGTACTGTGTATATTATTTTAATCTTTTATATACAATAATTTCTAGTTCCTAGAGTATTTCCCCTATCCCAGAAGTCTAGCTAGACATAAGTTTGTCTGCATTCCTAAGAATGCAACCTAATTTTTTGGGTAAATGACTATTGATATGACCTATCAACCTGCCCATATATACACATATGTATCTTAAAATCTCTATAATTTACCCAGATTTTCAGAAAAAAACACTTGACATTTATGAAATCATTGGAATGATCCCAGACTTCATTTTGACCAATGCTTCCATGCCAACTGCTACTCTTCATTAAATATTTCATCAAATGAACTTTAATAATTTTTAAAATGTCAGAGCAAAAATAACTTTTAGTAACTAACTTTTTTCCAAAGGGATCAAAACTGCAATATGATCAAAATAGTTCTTAATGTGAAAATAGGTAAATAAATAGTATATCACAGTTAATAGAGTATTATACTAGAACTAATGTGATGGTGAAAATTTTTAGCAAAAATTCCACAAATTAAGATGCCTTTAGAATCATACAATTCTGTCATACGATAAAACTAGACTTTTCCTTTATAAACAAACATATTCACTCATTTATTTTTTCCCCAGGCAACTGGATACAAGTCCCACTTGATAAAGATGACATTTTCTGGGATGTAAAGATGTAAACTTTCCTGGCATTAAGGATTGTGATTTTTCTCAGGGTGAATTTAGTCCTGTTATT
Organism: Sorex araneus; assembly: GCF_027595985.1. NCBI lineage: Eukaryota > Metazoa > Chordata > Mammalia > Eulipotyphla > Soricidae > Sorex > Sorex araneus. The sequence continues at coordinate 262,844,704 of NC_073302.1, read as the reverse complement.
TCTACTTTTAACCCTTCAAACTGTTTTGATTTTAACAAGTCTCATTGCATTGCAGCATCATATTGCATCATTTATTTTCTCTTCTGAGGAGTGGAATGTTATTGTGAAAATTCTATCAAAAAAATCACCTGAATTCTAATACATGTGCCCTAGATAAGAATAGTTAGAAAAACTTTGAAGTTTTACTAGTATTAACATATCAACCTCTGAGATTGAGCTAGTTCTTTTAGGTTTTATAGATGTATTATCTTTAGAGAAATGCAGGACAAGCAGCAGAATTGACAGTAATGTATTCAACATCTTTTGAACCATTATGTGTAAAAGCTCATAATTTCCCAGTAGGAAAAACAAAGGCATTTTCTTGTCTGGGTTTTTATATATGTTTATTTATAATGTACTTAGTGTATTAGTTGAAATTTTAAATTTAAAATATCAGAAATAATATAATTGCAAAACAGAGATTTTTTATATTATTTATATATTTATATTTGTTTATATTATTCCGTTACCTAAGCTGTATCCCCAGAACAAACTTGCTGATACTTGAAATAGATTTGAAAGTAATTCTGAAATATACAATCAGAGAGATAAAAATTATGTATTAATTCTTTTCTCCTACCCTTTCTTTAATCATGATATTTTACCCATCTGTTCAAACTAGGATTGGCCCCACCATCACTCTCCACTGTAGATTTTTACTGATGATATTCCAAAATTTGCACAGCATCTTTGGAGAATTTAAGAACAAAGAACTTCTCTTCACTAAGAGGATATAAAATGATCTCTAGTTTAAAAGCTTTCCTAAGACTGTAGTCAATAGTTATACGGAGTTTAGAACAATGGCTTCCTAAAAGTAAGTGTTCCATGAAATGTTAGGTGTGTTAGTGAAGGAATCCCAGAACTTGTTACAAGCATGACTCTTGGTAACCACTAATATTAAAATTTAAATTATATTGTTCGTGTCATCAAAATGACTGATATAAATGATGACTTGACATAAAAGTCAAACCATCCTTTGCATGTATTACTTTTACCAAGCAATCACCTCAATGCTTGCATTAATTGTTTGTCTGAATGCACATTATGGAAGAAAAGTGTTCAGCCTAATGTCACTGATTGGAGCTAGCTCATGATCTGGAAGATAAAGGTAATGCAACTTGTATGTGGTGTGTACCCATGCATTTGTGTGTGTATGTAAGAGAGAGGAGAATCTGTAATAAAGAGAATTTCAGTGTGTGTTTTTAAGCTTTAGTTTTGACCACCTTCTGTCAGTCTTTATATCCTTTTATGCTGCTAATTGAAATCCCCAACACTGGAATACCACTTTCTGTTCCATTCAGTCCCTAACACTTCACAGTTTCTGACCCTCTGTTGCATTTTCCTGTGCTATTTGTGAATTTTCTATCCTGCTCCAACTTCCATTCTGAAGATTCTGGAGGATAGAGAAAAAGCCAACTATCTAGAAACAAGTATAGCACTTATTTTGGCACTTGTTTTTGAACAAGGATCTGACTTTTTTTTTGGTAGAACAGTTTAGGCGGTTTAGCTAGGAATTGGAATTATCATTATTTTTCTCTAGGATATTTATTTTCTTTAAGGTGGAACTTCACTTACTCCCGTCTCTGAAACACCACACTCCATTGAGATTTATCTGACCTCTACTTTTTCTCAGGCTATATTTCTATCTCTAGATTACTGTTGCCTTCACATGAGGTTGACACCCAAGGGCAGTAGAGTCAAGGGCTAGGAGGATTGCCCCATAGCTGGAAATCTGTTTCATGAGCAGAGGGGAGAAGGCAGATGGAATAGAGAAGGGATCACTAAGGAAATGATGCCTGGAGGAATCAGTCAGGATGGGAGATGCATGCCAAAAGTAGATAATGGACCAAACATGATGGCCTCTCAGTTTCTGTGCTATAAGCCATAATGCCCAAAAGCAGAGAGTATGGGGAATATTGTCTGCCATGGAGGCAGGGGGAGGGTGGGAAAGGGGGCATATACAGGGGATATTGGTGATGGGGAATGTGCACTGGTGGTGGGATAGGTGTTTGATCACTGTATGATTGTAACCCAAACATGAAAGCTTGTATCTATCTCATGGTAATTCAATAAAATTTAAAAAAAATTAGTGCTCCCTTTCAAGTTCTTATAAAACTTACTTGCCATGTGCATATAGGCTACCCCACATTAATACTTGTAGTACAAACTCATACTTGTCTAAAATAGAAAACTCTGTTTCTTTGTCTTTGTGGCTTGTTTTAGGAAATAAGATACAGCTTTATCAAACAAGGATTCCCAAATCCCCTCTTCATTCCTTACTTTTACCTTCACAAATAAGTCACAAAATTCAATGTTTTTGTATGATACATGTCTACATTTCTCATAAATTTGACGTAAACATCTCACCTCTCTCACATTTAGCTACCGCCACAAAGCTGAATGAGAATTTTTTCTACTAACTTTTCTGATCACTTTCAACCCAATCCATAACTGTACATGTGTGTGCACACATGTTCAAGCTTGGATGTCTGTGCCTATGCGCAAATGATTACTTGGGCTGATGCTCACATGATCCTGAAAAGTGAAATTTTCTGTGATTTTTTTAGTGATCACTCCTTTAATCCTTCATATTTAAGATGGGCTTGAAAGATCAGTTCAGCATTACATCCCACTTCTTTCAATTTGAAGAAACAATCACCCTCTTTTTTTTTTTTTGCCAAAAACTGGAGACTTGCAATTCTTTCTTAAAGTTATCTTTTCTCTATTTTTTTTCCTTATTCTATCTTAACAGGCTAATTTCTACCCTAATCTCATTGTCACTTTTTCAGAATGCCTCTTTTTTTATATCCCTGGTGTGTATATTATACACCTTGTTTCCCTCTACAGACACACTCTTCTTTATATCTCCCAGCATATTATAGCAGCACTTCATTCTTTAGAGAACTGGTCTTAGGGTCATAAACATGACTCATTCTAACAATGTCACTCATAGTTGAGTGACTACGTGTATACCACTCACTTTTTCTGAGTAATATTTCCCCCATATATAGCACAAGGACTGCAATATCAGTTTTGCATGGCTATAAGTTTTAATAAAGTTTTAATAATATCTTCTAATCATCTAACACAGTGTCTGGAATACTTATAAAACATCATAGATGTTAACTATTACTTAGATATTTCCTAATACAAGTTATACCAACTTTCAATTATTCTGGTTATAATATGTAATGATCTTTGTATCTACAAAGAATGTGACTCAAAATAGTATGAGAGCTTGACATATGCTAAGAGAGTCAAATTGAAAGTCAGATGACTTTTGCCTGCCCACCTAAGTAGCAAAACACAACCTATACCCATTAAGTCTTTTACTATAAACACTTTACTATTTGCCAATGGAACATTGTGTTCTTTTATCTATCATTGTACTTCTCACTATTTAACCATAATTGTAACTAATATAAAACCGAGGTATGCAGACTCATCTACCAGAAAGATGGAGACACACAGAGAGTTAGTGTGGCAGTGCTAATTTCATACTAGCTCAATGTTTTTTGCTCTTTATTAATAAGTTTGCATTTATAGGTATGTCCTAGAGAAAAGATTGACCTAACCCAATGGCAATAAAAGTATTTTTTTATTGCCAACACTAGTCTCATGGGTAATTCTTTTGGAATGGGATGTACTTAAGGAATCTTAAAATTTCCCTTGCTATATCTGGGTTTTGAGCAGTCTGAGTCTTAGTCTTTTTGCATCTTTATTTGTGGACATTAATACAATTCAAAAACCAAGCAAAGAAAATTTCTAACTCCCAGAAGATCTATATCTATTGCTTGTTGAGCTTTTAGTTATATTTTTTATTACTCACTTTGACATATTTGTATATGCTGAAGAATTCAATTAAAATAGACAGCAGGGTGATATTGAATCAATACTTGTTGTTTTGTGTCCAGGGAAAAAGAAGCAATATGAAATATGGAAATCTGAGAGAATATAAATGTTCTAGGATCTGCTGTGAGACATACTCTCCTGCTTGTCAGACAGGCATGATTTTTAGAGCAGAGAATTTGCTGGCTTAAAGAAGACAACTTGCTAGTTTCATTAGTTCCGTATCATACACCAGACAGAGTCACTGTTCCAGTCATTAAAAGTACCAATCCTAAGCTTCCATTAAGTTTGAGCCAAAGACAGCATATTTCAGAAGTGCTTTGTACAATAACAATATGTAGCTGAGTGCTGCTTCAAGATGAGTAAGCTTGTGATAACTTCACTATAAACTGGGTTATGCTCTCTTTCATCTTTTCTTAGGTTTAATGTTCATAAGCTTGCCAAGCACATAAGTATAAGTGCTTTACATATATATATATATTCATATATATATATATATATATATATATATCCAGTGCATATCCCACTGGAAAAGAGTCATCATTATAAGACGAGTGGAAAATTCTCAAGTATAAGCTAAAGAGGTAATATGGTAGGAACTAAATGAGTGGAATCTTTGACACTGAGTATAATAAAATTGTGTGTTTTTCCAAACTTGCTAAGGTTTAACTCGTGAGTTCAACCAGTTGGGATGTTAAAGATTTAGGCAATTTATTGCCTAAATATATTTAAGGAATAGTATAGGTGACATACAGTCAGTGGACATTGATTGCAACTAAAATTAGGATGGAAAGTAAACCTGCAAAGATCATTCCTCTGGTGAGGAAAATTAAGTTTCCATTTTTATTTTTTTAATTTTTCTCAACACTCATCCCTTCACAAGTGTACATTTCCCACCACCAATGTGCCAAGTTTCCCTCCCCCCCTCCCCATTACCCCTCTTTCTTTCTCCTTCTGTTCAAGTATTCTATATCTTGGTTCAGCCTTGGAAGATTATAGAAATTTAGAAATTCAGAAATTTATCCATTTTTTTGAGGATCTCTTGTTTCATGGCATAAGTACTCTCAAAGTAATCTCTGATGTTTCTTTGAATTTATGTGGTTTCTGTTGTGAAATCCCCTCTTTTATTTCTGATTTGGTTTACTAGGGTTCCTCTCTTCCTTTGTGAGTCTTACTAGTGGTTTATCATTATTCTTTATTTTTCAAATGACCAACTCTTGGCTTCACTTGTTATTTAGGTTTTTTTGAGGGGATTCCAGCTCATTATTTTCTCCTCTAAGTTTTATTATTTTCTTCCTTCTGACTGCTTTGGGCTCCTTTTATTGATCCTTTTCTAATATCTTAAGCTGTGAAGTCAAATTATTTACATGGGTCCTTTCTTCCTTCCTCATGTATACTTGCAGAGGTATAAACATTCCTCATAACACTGCTTTGGCTGCATTCCACAAGTCTGGTAGCTCATATCCTCACTTTTGTTTGTGTCCAGGAATCTTATGATTTCCTCTTTGACTTTTCTATCTAACCCACTCTTTGTTTAGTTGCATGCTATTCAATTTCCAGGTGTTTGATTTGATTCTTTGTTTCTGTGTGTGATTAACTTCTATTTTCAGTGCCTCCTGGTCTTAACAGGTAGTTGATACAATTTGTATCCTCTTAATTTCATGGAGGTATGTTTTGTGGCCACACATGTAGTTTATCTTGGAGAATGTCTCATGTGTACTGGAGAAGTATGTGTATTGAGCTTCCGTGAGATGAAAAATCACATATAAACGTATATATGTATACATATGTATATATTTCCTCCACCCCTCTCGAAGTGCCTGGCAAGCTACCAAGAGTATCCCGCCCATATGGCAGAGCCTGGGAAGCTATCCGTGGCATATTTGATATGCCAAAAACAGTAACAACAAGTCTCACAATGGAGACTTTATTGGTGCCCACTCAAGCAAATCGATAAGCAATGGGATGACAGTGGCAGTGATATATATATATATATATATATATATATATATATATATATATTAAACCCCTCTGTTCCATTTCTTCCCTTAAATATTTCCTTGCTGAGCTTTAGTCTAGTTGGTTTTTCGAGAAGTGACAAAATTGTTGAAATCTCCAACAACTATTGTGTTGCTATCAAACCTTTCTTAAGTCTATTAGCAGTGGTTTAACTTTTTTTATGATCCTTCATTGTGTGCATACACATTTTGGAGTGAGAGTTCTTTCTGATGTAACTATTCCTTGATTATTATGGAATGACCTTCATTCTTGTAACCTTTTCAACCTAAAATCTATCTTGTCAGATACTAGTATGGCCACTCCAGCTCTTTGTAAGAGAGTTGTTTGCTTGAAGATTTGTTTTCCAACCTTTCACTTTGAGTCTCTGCTCACTACTGAAATGTGCTTCTTGTGGGCAGTGTAATATTGGATTCAATTTTTTAATCCATTTATTTCATTTTCCCACCCTGCATTTAAATCATTGACATCAAGAAATTATTTTTATGTGGTTTTGTACCATCTCTCTTTGATGTTGTGTTGTGGGATTTGTCTTGCTCCTTGAGTTTTTCTTTCAAGGTTGGTTTTTGAGTCTATGAAGATCCTGAATTGCTGTTTATCCATAAATTTTGTGCATCATTCCTTCAAATCTGAATGAGAGTCTAGCAGGGTAGAGTATTCTTAGGGAAGCCTCCATTCATTTCATTAATTTATTTAACTACATCCCACCATTGTACTCAGGCATGAAGGGTTTTATTCAATAGATTTTCTGTAAATAAACCTGCAAAGAACATACCTTAAATGAGAAAAATTGTTTTCATTTTTATTTTTTAAATTTATTTTTTAACACGCATCCCTTCAAACATGTATATTTCCCACCACCAATGTGCCCAGTTTCCCTCCCGCCCCCTCCCCTCCCCACTGGCCCTCTTTTTCTCTCCTTCTGTTCAGGTATTCCACATCTTGGTTCAGCCTTGGGAGATTATAGAAATTTAGGAATTCAGAAATTTATCCATTTTTGAAATAGGCAAATTCTGTATGGGCTGTTCCTTTGTAAATAATTTCTTTCTTTGATCTTGTTGCTTTTAGTATTGTCTCTCTATCTATTGTGTTCATCATTCTCATTAGGATTTGTCTTAGAGTCTTTTTATTTGGACATTTTAACTGTTACCCTTTGGGCTTCTTTAACCAGATTAACTGCATTCTTTCAGCTCTGGGAATTTTTAGCAATGATGTTTTTAACTGTCACTATCTCATTGAGGTTTCCTCCCTGACCATCTGGGACTCCAATGATTTTTAGGCAGTTCGTCTTGAATTCTTCACTTAGTTCTCTACTCTGGCCTTAAGTTAGTTTGAGGACTCTCTCTGTCTTTTGCTATTCCCTGGAGGTTTTCTTCATATCATCCTCAAGTTCACTAATTCTGTCGTCAACTGTTGCTGTTCTACTGTTAAGGGTACCCATTGAGCTCTTCATTAAATCTACTACATTTTAATTAATGCCACTTCTGGTTTTTCATTTTATTATTTCTGCTCTCATTTCCTCCTTTATTTTACTAGATGTTCATTCCACTGTTTATTTGAGTTCATTAAACATCCTCATTACTTGTCTCTAAATTCTTTATCAAAGATAAATATGTATGTGGGCATTCGTTGTTGAGGCTTCAGGGCTCCTGTCTTCATCCACTTCTCCTCCTGGTGGGATTCGGGGAGGTTTCCCCAAGGTGCTTATGGTTCTCTGAAAGCTCTTCTTTCTAATATGCTACCAGCATACCCCCAACTCCCCCCCTCTACACACACACATCCATAACTGCCTGGGAGAGATGTGTGAGGGCTTGAATGGTGATGGTCTCTTCTCCCCCTGAATAGCATACGGTGGAGGAAAATAACTGGTCATCACCAGTTCTAGTAAACCATGCCCAGATGTGAGAGTAGCCAGACCCTAATGAGCCTTGCAGCTACCAATAAGATAGATTGTGTGTCCCAAACTGCCCCCAGGAAATATCCTCCCACCAGGCCACCAGGCTGCGTCTTTCTCTAATCCTGGGCTCCTTGCTGCTCTGTTTTCATTTTCAAACCAAAGTATTTCATTATTTTTGAACATACGGTGTACCACAGTATTTGCCTGGGATTTAGAGGAAACTGCAGGAAATCTTGTGCCAAACATTTAAGGTCAACTAGATAACATTTTCATTCTCTATGATTCCCTCTGAATTTTCTATTGTTCATTCTGAAGTCATTATTCTCTGAAGGCAAGAGCAGAACAAACACTAACTGTTGGATATCTTGTCTCCCGGCCTATCTACAAAATTTTCTGGCTGCCTGCAGTTCTTCAGAATATGGTAGAAAATAGTATTTATGTTTATACATTTTGTGTTTTACTGAACATATCATTTTCCTAAAGACTCATTAAATTTCTTAAAGTGCTAATGTATAAGAGTTTCCCAAATTGGCAGTTATTTCAAAGACTGACAAGATAAATATCCCTTTTGTTTGAAAATTTAACCCTGAAGGAAAGAAAGGAATGATCAACTAGCTACCAGTGAGTGTTTAGAGCTTCGTTTAAAAGCACATAGCTACTTTATCATCACCTGCAGGCAAAAATTCCTCCAAGAGGTGATAATTAGTTATGTTTATGTAGATACATATATTTACATGTGTATCTATATAATATGGCTCCCTGTGTATATCAAAATGTCTTTTTGTTTGGATATATATGATATATACAAATATCATATATGTAAATGTAGTGCTTTTTGAAAATTTTGATCTATGAAAAATAAAAAAGATACTATAATAATAATATTCCCTTTGAAAAAATGCTGTACATTGCTAAGAAGAGGAAGAATCTGATTATTTTGCGATCATGCTTTTAATCTCTTTATCCCTATTGCAATACATGTCCAAATGAGAATCATGGCATAGTGGGTGATTTTCTACAATTTACAGATAATTGCTGTTAACAACACTGTTTCTTACTAGTAGCAATAAAACTGTTCAACAGCACTGTATAAACAGTATAAAAAGCAATATGCTAGACCCATGGAAAAATGAGTTATACATCATGCAAATGTTATTGTTTTTAAATTTGTACGCATGTTTTAATAAATAAAGAAAACATGGTATTAAAGAAAGTCACTTTCCAATAAAACAAGATTACTGATTAGGAAAGCAAAAAGTTAGAGCAGACAATTTTTTAATTTTAGACTATTAGATATACCTAATAAAAATGCAGTCACATCTAAAAAGTAATTTAACTTTCATGGGTGAATAAAATTTGTGGTCTGCCTCTCAGCTTCTAAGCACCTTTCCCCACTGCATATACATCAGTATTCTAATGTGTACCAGTAGTATGTTGACAGGCATGTGTGAGACCTCCAAACTAACCCAGCAGTTGGAGGTAGGATGTCAAGTCTAAGAGGCATGGTATGGATATCTACTATGTGCAAGCTGTAAAAGAGTCCTTGAGCAGGAAGCACCTATATGTAAAACCAAGATTCTGCCTATCCACTGCTCACAATCTTTGAAGAGAAGCACAGGCTTTACTGAGCTTTTAATTAAAATCAAATAGCTTCAGAGTTAGTGGGCCCAGGAAAACTCCATTCAGCACACATTTGATCTGTCTCCCACCCACTCATTTGCTGTAAACTCTTTTTCTCATGCAGTGTTTTTTTGTTTCTCTTTTTACTTTGCTCTTCTTCCTCTGAGGCTCAGAATATATAGCTGTGTGGGGATGAATGCCCTGAGTCAACAAGCACACGAAAGCAAACAGAAGGGACAGGCAGCATGCTATGCTTTTGGAAGCGTGGCCTTATTCCCCTTTCTTCCCAACAGTGACACATAGGCCCTGAGCATATGGACAAAGTCTTGTCTTCAGAGCCACTTATGATTCATACATAACATTTCCTGTACCTTTGTAGAAAAATGCAGTGTTTGCAAACCAGGGGGGAGAGGGGTGGATTTATGGAAAGGGAAAAACGACACCGAGTCAAGCTACTAAACAATAGTTTCCATGCAATTTTCACTCTCTAGGATATGAACGGGAAGCTCTCGTATTAGGATTTAAGATGTGTTTGGATCCTTTCTAAAATAAATTACTTGCCAAGAATTCTTAGGGATCAATTTCACTATTTATATCTTTGGAATAATAGGTTATTGAAGTCGACAGTCAAGATAAAGGATGAGCAACACATGTAATAACAGAAATAGCATGAAAGTTATTTTTCTATTACCAACAAGAAATGCAATATGAGGCACAATCATTTCTCAAGTAGTTAATCCCTCTATGTTGGTTTTGCAATCACTTACTTGGAAGGACATTGTATATGTTTATTAATAAGTTTAATTTTCTTAAAGATAGCACACTTACTCCTTCCTGTTTCCATTGTAAAGTAGTATCAAGAATGTTTTGTGATGAAATGTGGAGCCCAAACTGATAAGGAACAAGAAGTAGCACATTCACACTGAAGACTTCTGGATGTCAATTTTCAATGAACAGAAGGAGTCCTTTGTATGTTACCATATATTTTGCATAACTTAACCTTTAAAGTGTTGTGTGACTTATTTATATATATGAAATCAAAAAGGAAAATGCCACTCTTTTCTATTGCAGATGTCATTTTGGTTGAGTTATAATTAGAACTACATAAGTTGGATAATTAGACAGTGTTTTGTTTTTACTTGGGTGGAGTTTAAAGAGGGAAGAGAATGGCAAATGCACTTCAGCAGGTGCTGATTACCATTCAACTCAAAGATTCCATCCCAGTGAGCCCCATGGCTCTTTGAAAAAGGCATTACTGTGGGTGTTCAAAAACCTGGACTGGATCTGATTCGTCATGAGTTAGGTAACCAAAAGAACATCACTATCCTGCAAATGTCACTCCTCCATTTTCCCTGAGCATTCTACAAGTTAGATGCATACTATTGCCCTCAGATCTCATATTTTCACAATGTCGTCATGATGCGATGATTTCACATGAAGTGCTCTATTTAAAATTTCTTACTAGAATATTTACTAGATTGTATTTAAGGAATCTGTTCAGAAAACATTCATAGGTTACAGAATCTATGTTTTACTGCAAATCAGTATTTAGAGCCAGAGAAATAGTATAGGAGATTCAGAAACTTTCCTTGCAAGCAGCTGACATGCGTTAAATCTCTAGGACTACATATGGGACCCCAGCTTCTGTCATGGATCTATGATACCTGAGCATAGATCCACCCAGGAGTAAGCTCTGAGCACTGTCTGGAGTATTCCTGAAACCCACAAACAGAACCAAAAGCAAATTATATGTTTAGTAACTCTTGTTAGCTAAAGTGATATTTTATGTTTCTTATTTTTGACTTGTTTGGAGTATTATTCTCTCAAGTAAAAATACAATTATAGATCATAGTTTTTCCTATTTATTATGTTAGGTCAGGGAGGTTTCCATTCTACTACCTCTATTTGATTTTTACCATGTTATTTTATAATATTTTACTGTACATTTCCTGAGTTATCATAGATCATTGCTATTTTAATTTTCTGCTTATAGTTCAACTGACTTAGGCAGTCAACTAGTACATTCCCCCATAGATTGTTATTAGTGGTAAAATAAGAGAAAACATCATAGATTTTCATGGTGTCTATGAGACCTAAAATAATATAGAAAAGCCACAGTGTTTGCTAAGAGAAAAAATATCTTAACATTACTCAATGTAGACTTTAGTTCTTTTAATAAAAGCTATGTGTTTTTATAGTTTTGTTCTTATCTCTGTGGCACAATGACTAACATATTGCTGTGTTTTATCAGAGCTATCAAAGAGAAAAAAGATTGTTTACTAAGATTTGTTACCCTGTCCTTATCTGTTAGCCTAAATTTTTTTGAGTCATTTTCTAAAACAATCTTAGGTCTCTATCTTAAAGCTGAGTGTAAAATCCATTAGCAGCCCACACTGGAGGCTAATTGCTAGAGAGTAATCTTGGCTATATTTCATATCTGCTAGTGAAGCCCACAATCAGTAAGAGGGTGCATTATCTTATAGTACTTATATCCTCAGGGGACATTGTTCTTACTATATTATTATTATGTATGTGATAGCATGATCAGGGTAGAATTATAATCTGTTGAGATAAAGATATCCGATAAACTATGGCAAACTAAACTTGGTATAATTTGACTTTGCATTTGGTATAAATGGGGTGAGTTACATTTTAAAAAAATCATTGAACTAGAGTATTGTCACTGCCAGAACTTATTTGTTGTGTGTGTGTGTGGGGGGAGGGTGGGGAGGGCCACACCCAGTAGTGCTTATAGCTGCTCCTTCCTTTACACTATGGAGCACGCCTGACAGCATTAGAGATCACTCCAGGCAGTGCTCAGGACCATACAGGGTGCCAAAGATTTAACTAGGGTCTGCAATGCACAAGGTTTATCCTCTGTAATATTTCTCTAACCTCCATTTCCAGAATGTAAAGGCAAAGTCCCCACAATGCTTTAAACCATTGTTTCCCAGAGTAATAACTAGATCCCCCAGAAGGTCACTAGAATGATGAGGACTTAGTAGTAGTCTTCATAATGTAATTGGAGGTCTCTTTTTATTTATCAGAATGAAATAATTACATTGCCAGGGGTCTAGTGGGTGATGTTTTTTTCTCAAAAGGTGTGAGAAATCAAATATGTTTTAGGACCCTATTTTAGAGGGACAAACTGAAGCAAAAGGTTTATTCCTTTCAAAAAGTAGTGGATGATTCAGTTATCAAATTCAATAAAGTTTCAGTCATAGACATGATAACAATATTGAAAACATTCACTAGTGGTACAGTGATGTTTGATACTTTTTTTTAGTATGTGGGTAAAAGCATTTTAAATTACTTGTATTTTTATTTACTTATAAAATAGGTATAGCTTTGTAAAAATTTATTTTAATTTTTGGGAGAGTATTTTGGGCCAAGAGCTACTCCTGATTCTATGCTCAGGGTAACTTCTGGTGGTCCTCATTGATGACATGTGGTGCCATAGAATGAATCAAGATCAGCCACATTGAAGGCAAATGACTCACTTGACCTCTCTACTATCTCTCTAGTTCAAAATCTAAAATTTTTAAAGCCTTAGTGTATTGTGTAAGCTTAAAACATTGTTTCAGTCACATTACAGAATTTTCTATTGATTTTATTTTGGTAGTGCATTTTCTGTTAAGAAAGCTAGTAGTTGAGTGAATATAAAGAAGAAATGGATAAGAGGAGGTATACAGAGTGAGAAAGATTTTGAGAGACAGAGAAATACTAAGTATAATTAGATAGAAACACTGACATGAGAATAGTCCCGAAGATAACATCGTAGGCTAGCTCTTATAGGTGGCGATTCAGAAGCAGCTTGGGAAGAACTATATAGTAATGATTATATTATTTCTGAATAAAGTATTTATTTTGTAAGACATAACATAGAATACAGCAGGGAAGGAAAGTTTAAGCTATGTTATCACACAAATGAAATTCTATTGAGTGCATTTACTACATCAGGCATTAAAGCTGATTAGGCAACAAAATGATAAGAATACTGACATAAATTTTCTCTCTTAAATGTCATTTTGCCCAGATCTCCTGTGAATGTTCCCCTGCCTAATAGAGATCTGAATAAACTTGTACTGTTTTTTCAACCTTTGTATCCTGTGCTTTTCTCAATCTTCCTGCATTCCATCTTAATTTCCAAAGACTATGAGTCTGTTGTCTGCTCCATTTCTGCCCTTTCTGTTTGGGCAATCTCTACTTCCCCATCAAGAAGGAATTAGATTCAGCTTCCTCATTTTTTCCATTAAAATATTCCATCCACAACAAACAATATTTTAGAGTAATTTTGTGGAAGATTTGAACAAATATCAAACCCTAAATTTCTTCCTCTCTTTTTCTTTTCCTCCTATTTTATTAAGAGAAGACTTTGATCTAGAGTTTTGATACAAACTGACATCCAACCCCTTTAGGGACTACCTCACCACTTCCATGAATTTGCTCATTTTCCTGAATTATTAATGTTCAGTAAGATTTAGTCACTGTTTTTCCTCCTTCTGAACTGTAGTGTAAAGTCAGCAGCCTTTAGAAGGTACCAGGATATACTTTAACATCTGCCATTCCATTTATGACATGCCATTGGAAGAATTAGATTTATTTTAAAAAGTGATGGCCTACAGTAAGCCTAGGGCAAAATTCTCTTGGAGCAAAAAGAATTGAGTTATTGCACTTTGAGCATGTGTGAATATTTTGTGCATACATACAGACTTTCATTTATGGAGATACCACAATGAATGCTATTAGAAGTACTAAGTATCTTACTCGGAATTGGCATTTGGGGTATAATTATATTACCTATATAATATCTGATGTCAATTCTGGTATCTTTCATTTAGCCACAACTGTGATAAAATTTTATGAGTTTACCTTCTTGTATTTTATGATGCCATGGATACTTCAAACATTTCTTTAAAATAATCTTGCTTTCTTATATTTCTTCATTTTAACATAATTTTAGGATAGAGAAGTTTTAGAAATTACCATTATTTCTCTTACGTTTTTGATGTTTTTGGCTTTCTGCCTAACATTGTAATACCACTCCTTACTTTAAAATAGAAGCCAACTTTTGTTTGGATTTCTTTCTGGGTCCATTATAGGGCTAGAATTTATTTCAAACAAACTTATTATTTATACTATTACTCTTTTTTGAGACCGTGGGTAGATGAGTCTGATACAGTTTAAACTAATTTTATAAGAAATTTTCAGTAAAAAATGTTTTAAGAAATTAATTTTCAGCATCCTGCACGAAGTTTCTAAGCATTGAAAAGACCGTAGATGGCCATTATATTTTTTTAGAACATCAAAAAGATTACACAAGTATGTGTGTATACAGTACACACACAAACACACACACACATACTTACACACAATGTTATCCCACATTGTTATTGTGGGAGTGGTCATTTCATCACTGTCATTGTCATCTCCTTGCTCATCGATTTGTTCGAGCGGGCACGAGTAACGTCTCTCATTGAGAGACTTATTGTTACTGTCTTTGGCATATCCAGTACGCCCAGGTAGCTTGCCAGGCTCTGCCTAGAGGGCTCGATACTCTTGGTAGCTTGCCGGGCTGTCTGAGAGGGGCGGAGGAATCGAACGGGTTGGCCGTGTGAAAGACGAACGCCCAACCGCTGTGCTATCACTCCAGCCTGGTCATTTCATGAGCATCAGAAATACCACTTTTACGATGAAACAAACAGTAGAACTACCAAAAAATTGTCAATCAATGGCGGTTAGACATTAAACAATTTTGATTCTTGTTTTAAATCTGTATTGTTCTTAAAGGAGCAATTACATTTCCATGGGCTCTCAGTCATTTCTTCCCTCTCAATAAAGAAGACCAGACGTTTTCCTATTATTTGGAAGAATAATTGCAGTTATTGCATTCTTTTGAATCAATTTCCAGTATGTCCTGTAAATTCATCGTATACTTTCTAGTTTAGTACTTACTGTAATTCAACTCACCATTCAACGTTTTCACAAAAACATTTCACTTTTTCTTGCTTCTCACTTTTTAGATACAACTACTTACTCTTATATTTAAACATGTATATCTATCTATAATTTTACACGCATATGGTCTTTCTGTACCTATATCATTTGGGTTATAGAAATTATAAATCTTCCTTAATGCAGACTGTTGAAGCAGGAGGCTACCACATTTTTGGTGTTCAATCTCTCCCATCAACTATCCAATTTTTAAATTACTTCCAGGAAGAGCATTTTAAAATAAAAATTGGTCATGTCAGCTTCCTACTTAAAATTTGCAGGCAATATCCTATCCCTTGAGGAAAATGTCATGAATTCCTTGCTGACATTTAAACCATGCTTTTTTATTATTTCTTTTTTGTACTTTGCTTAGCTTATTACTGTATGAATTCTACTAGTTATATAAAATTTACTAAATTTTTCAAAGTATGACTTTCTTATAACAGTTTTTCTTTAAAATTCAATTCTTATATAAACACATTCTAATACATATTTGTATAATGTGAATATTTTATACATTCAAAGATGTGAGGTAGTATTTTTATGTATTTTTTGTTCTAATATTCAATAATCTGTAACACTTATTAGAAAGTATTGGATATTTCTCTACATGTCTTCTGTAGTGTTACTGTATACATGTTTCAAAACAAAGCAAACTCTATCTATTTGTGTTCTTGTTCATTATTCTACGAAACTTCGAAATCTTAGAGCTATGCACCATTTGTCACTGTATTTCTGATATCTCCATTGTTACTGCACATAGGAGACAAGCAATGTTTGTTTTCAAATGAATAGCAAGAAAAACAAACAACTTCTAATGTAAAGACTAAAGACTATCAATATATGACATCAGTCCAATTTGTTGAAAAGAAAAACTTCAGAGTTGTTTTTGTTTGCAATTGTCCTTGGGAAAAAAGAACAACCATTTATTAGATTGTATATGATTTGGTTATTTTGCTTTGTTTTTCAATTAAATACTGAGTACTTTGTAGTCTTTTATACTTTTTTGGACTTGACTATTCAGTGAAAGGAGACATAATAGATATCCCTAATTTTTTTTTTTGGATGCAATGATCATGAAGATGCAATGAAAACATTCTGTTAAAAACAAAAAAAATAATTAATATGATAGTTTGTTTGACTTAAGAAGAAGCTATACAGGGGCTGGAGTGATAGCTCAGCGGGTAGGGCGTTTGCCTTGCACGCCGCCGACCTGGGTTTGATTCCCATCATCCCATATGGTCCCCTGAGCTCACCAGGGGTAATTCCTGAGTGCAGAGGCATGAGTGACCCCTGTGCACGCCCCCCCCAGGTGTGACCCAAAAAGCAAAAAAAAAAAGTCTGAGAAGAAGAAGCCATACATTTTTTTTTTTTTTTTGCTTTTTGGGTCACACCTGGCGATGCACAGGGGTTACTCCTGGTTTTGCACTCAGGAATTACCCCTGGCGGTGCTCAGGGGACCATATGGGATGCTGGGATTCGAACCCGGGTCAGCCAGGTGCAAGGCAAATGCCCTACCCGCTGTGCTATTGCTCCAGCCCCCAGAAGCTATACAATTTAGAAATAAATTTTGAAATAAAATCTTCAAATAAAATTAGCAGACACTATCCTATGGCTTATTTTAGATAATAGTATTATTATTAGCACTGACCAGATAATTTCGTTTAAAAAATAAATTTGATGAAAAAAATAATTCTCAAGATTGACAATGCCAAAGCTTACACATTAATTGTCCCTGTGTAACAGGTCCCGTACAGGACAAAATGAGTTAGACTGGAGGAAATAGTTTAGAGTCAATACAAGATTCTATTTTATAGCATCTGTTTCCTTTAAATCTAAACTTTTACCAGCACTATTTGCTGGTAAATGTTGCTGGTAGGGGGCTGGAGTGATAGCACAGCGAGTAGGGCATTTGCCTGGCACGTGGCTGACCCAGCATCCCATATGGTCCCCCGAGCACCACCAGGAGTAATTCCTGAGTGCATGAGCCATGAGTAACCCTTGTACTTTGCCGGTGTGACCCAAAAAGCACTGCACTGCACTGCACTGCACTGCACTGCACTGTCGACTCATTGTTCATCGATTTGCCCAAGCAGGCACCAGTAACGTCTCCATTGTGAGACTTGTTATTACTGTTTTTGGCATATCTAATATGCCACGCGTAGCTTACCAGGTTCTGCTCTGCGGGCAGGATATGCTTGGTAGCTTGCTGGGCTCTCCAAGAGGGTCGGAGAAACTGAACACTGGTTGGCTGCATGCAAGGCAAAAGCCCTACCCAAAGTGCTATTGCTCTATTCCCCCAAAAAGAAAAAAAAAATTCTGGTTAAAGTTTTCTTACCCCTAACATTCTTCCTTGGCTCATTGTGCATGGCGAATTTTAATATGCTTTGAACTTTGAACAGGTGAATTAAAAAACTAAAAAATAACTTTCTTATATTGACAATCCACATGAAATTTTTCTTTTTTTTTAATAATACCTAGAATAATGCTCCATGAAGTGCAAATAGTTCTGTGTCCAAAGCCTTGAGTACAGATATGAGTCGAGAAACCAAATCCCCAAAACTGTTTCTGTATAAACCAAGCAAGTAGAAAAACTTTGTGATTTGACATTGATAAAACAAGTAGTATCACCCCAATATTTAGCCTGGAACTAAGAAGGAGTTAAACAACAATCTGGGAACATTTCCTGAACTTATTTAGACATTTTCTTCCAATGAAACTGTAAGTGCAAAATAAGGTCAAATTTTATGTGAAGTTAAAAGGGACCTAGTCAGGGATTGAGGGATACTCTAAACTGCTTTTAACAAAGTCTGTGTGGGCAATCTAAAAACTAGATCAGCAGCCTAGTGCCAGTTATATGGTTAAACCTAAGTTTTAATTTACAACCTGTGTTATATTTTCCTTCTCTATTTCAGTGATTCATAAATCCCCATTTCATCTGACTATTACTGCATGATAATGCTGCATTCTTAGGAGCAGCTTCTTTTCCACTAAGCCTGCTTCGTGGGCCGTAAAGGTTTCCTCACTGAACAAAACACTACCTAGTTCCGGTCTGATCAAACGCATAGCCTTATTGAAAATGTGCTGGTGCCTTATATTGTTATGTGGGTCCATGGCCATTAAAATTTTATCATGTAAACTCTGCTGTCTAGAAAGAAAAGGGATGAAAATGTTGGCAAGAAATAATCACATATTTTATCGGAATTTTGTACAAGGGAAAGCCAAAATTTTAGAAGAGGAGGAAAAAAATAGTATCACTTTAAGTTTAAATATAACAAAATGTCAAAAAAACTGAAATTGACATTTATCTAGTACCATTCATTTTAACATGTCTCCATTTCCCAAAGTTGCATGACAGTTTCATTTGATTGCATATAATATGATTTTATGTTTCTTTTCGAGAACTGATTATTAATCACAGAATGCCACTGAGAACTAAAGGTAGTAGCACACTATTGATTGGAGTGTTGACTTATCAGAGAGTTGAGTGACTAGTGGGTTTGGAGCTTTATATAGAATGGGGATTTGAATGGCTGGAAACCTGATTTGGGAAATGTACTTTAGCTTATGAATGCAGATGAAATATGAAACAGTGGGGCAAAATCAATACCACAGTGCCCACAACCTTTTTTGTCAAGTATTCATATATTTTACCACCTGCCCCACGCCCAAGATAACTTCATATGGCTATGTCTGAATATCATTGTAAAATGTGGCATTTATTTATTTCATTTTACAACTATATTAGATTTTAATCATACTCAAGTTCTCATCTGCTCTTTCAGTTTCTGTCAATATCATGAGTAATAATTTTGCAAAGACAAAATGAAACAGAGCTTTGATAAAAGATTTGCTATTATTTCTTATTCTATTTTAACATTTAGGAGTTTTAATAGTTGCAGTGATTTGTTTCTGTAAGCTTTCAAGTTTAATATTAAAGGTGTCTTCATATAACTTTTTATTCAACAAGAAAGTTTGAAGGACATTTTATTAGATAATGGGCTAAACTTTTAAATATGTGTATTATTTTGTACACAGATAATATAACAGTACTTTTCATAATTGGTAAGAGAACTCTGTTTATAATATTGTTGCAATGGTTATAGGATCTGCTCTGCTTAGTCTTTTCCCTCTCAACCTTCAGCAATTGTTCTAAGAGTTTAATGAACTTGCTTTTAGCCAGTCAGAGCTCATCTAATTTCAAATATTTGTTAGATGGCATCATGATTATGATTCATTTTCTTGAACACATAAAATTTAATATGTATTACCATGTAATATATAATTTTAATATCAGTATAAGTTAACATGGGCACATATATGTATTTATTAATATGAACTACTATTTATTATAAGTTTCTCAGTTTAGTTTCAAAAGGTTTAAAGGTACCACGTATGTGTCCAGGGCTCTCAACCCTTTCCTGTTACCATCAGATAACTTCTTACTTGTCCCTTCTGTTTACTTCCTGGGCATTTTCATTTGCGTAATCTAGGTTCAGGAGTTTGCCATTTCTTGATAACCTCCATTCCCTTGGCATCCCATCTATTACACTGGAAGTGGATTGAAATTGGAAAACTGTATGACTGAAATTTTCTTCTTAATAGCTCTATAAACTAAAAGCAGGGTTTAAGGTATATGTTTTGCATGTCTTCAATCTCTGGTATGGCCTTGTTCCCAGAGTATTATTCTGTAGCCCCTATGTTACCCAAGTACTGTTGGATTGGTGACATTATTTCCCTGTAATACAGTGCTTAGAATCACCATATCCCCAGGTCCTCAGAATAAACAACTTAGGACATTTGGCCAAGAGTCACTAGGAGTTAGGTCAGAGAGATGGCACAGTGGGTAGGTTTTTGCCTTCCACACAGCTGACTAGGGTTTGTTCCCCTGCATACCATGTGGTCCCTAAGAACTGCCAGGAGTCAGCAATGAACAGAGAGTCAAGTATAAACCCTGAGTATAGATCAAAAAGAAAGATATACACAGAGAAAGAGACAGAGGGGAGAGAGAGAGAGAGAGAGAGAGAGAGAGAGAGAGAGAGAGAGAGAGAGAGAGAGAGAGAGAGAAAGCAGAATTATCCCCCAGACCCCCTGAGTACATTTTGGTAGCAACTCCTCCCCACAAAAAAGCCTAAACCTATAGGTCAATTCTATGAATATATTTAGATATTATATAAATTATGAATAAATGTAATAAAAACTTAAGTATTTGTATCAATTTAATATATAGTATATGTACTTATAAATACTATATCCTCTGGCTCCTCATATGATCTCCTGAGAACTGCCAGTAGTGCTCCCTGAGCGCAGAGCTTGAAGAAGCCCTGAGAACAGCTCAACATGATAAATAGATAAATAATAATTATAAAACTTGATAAAAATATTTTTTCAGGAATGGTTATTTTTTATGACTTACACATTTTAGGCATACCTATTCCTGTACTCTATAGTATACCTCTTGTCTGAAACTTCCTTATAAAATAAATCAATTTTACTAAATTATGGCTTTTTTGCAAAAATATTATTTTTAAAAAAAATTTGAAATATATTTTTTCAAAAATATATATTCTTTCACATGATTCTTCCAGGCACTCCTCTGTATACAAAGGAAAATATATATGTATATATATATATACATACATAGTGTGTGTGGTGTGAAATACAGGTACATATTTAATAATTCTACATATATTTGTTCTCTTGCATTTTTCAAGTTTAATGAAAATTCCTTCATTCTCCAGTAATAAAATTGACATGAGTATCATAGGCAGGGTTGGTATATCAAGAACTAGTCTTAAAGGGAACAGAGCAATAGTATTGTGAGTAGGGTGTTTGCTTTGCATGCAGTCAAACTGAGTTCAACCATTGGTATTCCATATTGTCTCCCAAGTTCTGCCAGGAGTAAGTGCTGAACACAGCTGGGTGTGACTCCAAAACAAAACAGAACATAAATAACATTAGGTAGATAAATTTTTATGCTATTCTTTGCATGTCAAAAATTGTATGTTTAAGATGTCCACTCTATTTATAAAATTTAAAGCACATTTCTTCTTGTTCTTGTTCTTCTTCCTCTTCTTTCTCTTCTTCCTCTTCTTCTTCTTCTTCTTCTTCTTCTTCTTCTTTCTCTTCTTCCTCTTCTTCTTCTTCTTTTCCTTTCTCCTTCCTTCCTTCCTTCCTTCCTTCCTTCCTTCCTTCCTTCCTTCCTTCCTTCCTCCCTCCCTCCCTCCCTCCCTCCCTCCTCCCTCCCTCCCTCCCTCCTTTCTTTCTTTCTTCTTTCTTTCTTTCTTTCTTTCTTTCTTTCTTTCTTTCTTTCTTTCTTTCTTTCTTTTCTTTCTTCTTTCTTTCTTTCTTTTCTTTCTTTCTTCTTTTTTCCTCTTCTGTATTTACTTCATACCCAGCAATGCTCAGGGCTTACTCCTTGGATCTGCACTAAAAATCACTTTTGTCAGTGCTCATGGGACCATATGGGATCTCAGGGATTGAACCTGGGTCTGCCACATGCAAGGCAAGCTCCATAACTGCTGTACTATTTCCCCAGGCAGCAACATCCTTTTGAATCTTAAAAGTAACAATAGTTTAATTTTTTATAAAATAATTTTAATATGAATTTTTTCTAATCATCATTAGGTTCAATGAATAGATTTTTTAATTGGGAAAACTGGATTAGAGTGGGTATTGAGTGTTTGAAGTTCACTGCATGTCATGCTTTGTGAATTTGTCTCAGAATGATTTCTAGTATAAGTGTATTCAACATTTTATTTATTAACATAGAAACATTCCATAACTTAATATCATAGAATTTAGAGATGTAGCTGATTCAGTGACTCATTTATTTAACTGTGGCTTTTATAGGGGTAGAATTTGAAAATTTCCCTTTGCCTTCACTTTAGACCACAGTATACTTGCTACAGCATTGATCAGTGCACATAATGTTGTTTTAGGCAGAAAGACACTCTCCAAAGCAACATGTCCTTATTAAATATAATTTACTTGTACAATTTGGACATCTATCATCTCAAGATTGACTAAAAAAAACTATATTTTTCTCTTTAGTCTTTCAGCATTCCATCTGTGGCAAATAAATCAGATTCCAAATCTGCAACATTTATATTAAATGGGTTTTCCTTTCCTTCCCGTTCCCACAAGAAGGTACCCTTTACCTATTTCTGATGCCAGCATCCATTTATGTTAATGTTTACTTTTCATTGCTTGATCCACAGCTCTGACTCTGAAAAGTATTTCACTATCCTGCTTCAATATTTAATAAAAAGTTAGATGCATTGTAATATTACAAAACTACACAGAAAGAAAGAAAGAGAGACATCCTAATTTTCATTGGTATAAATTAGAGTTAGGATCTACTTTTTTTGCACATTTTATGAGGAAGAATTTACAGGAAAAGGTTAGATAAAAATCCAGGAAAGTGATTCTAGTTTTTAATTTAAGGGTCTCCTCTGATTGTTTTCTAACAGCTTAGTGTTATTGAGGTAACATGATTGTAATGTTATTCATGTTAATTTTTAAATAATTTTTACAACAACACAGTAGTAAAGAGTTAGAAATCGGGAGGCTAGAGATAGAGAGAGAGAGTGAATGCTTTCCTTACATGCAGCAGACCTGGTTTCTAATCCCAACACTCTACATACTCTCTGCCCTTACCTCACAGCAGAGAGTGATCCCCTGAGCACAGGGCCAAGAGCAAGACTTTCTCCCCAAACCAAAAAAGGTAGCAAATTTAGGGAAAAAAAAAACAGTAACTAGCAGAATAAGTATACGGGCCAATAATAGAAATCAGTCAGTGACCTCAGATTTGCAAACTACTAAACACTGTACTTGTTCTGAAAATCAGACAGTGATTAGACTTAAGTCATTGCTAAAATAACTAGCCATTGCTTTGTTTCACAGGAAAGTTCTTCCATTAACTTACATGGAATGGCCAGCATTCTGTTACACGTTATGAATCATATTTAATTTTTCCTATGTATGCTGTAGCTGAAAATACTATGCATCAGTTTTAATTCAAACAAAAGATAGCATGGATATTTGCTTGAATAGGCTTATAATGTGCAACATTCAAATTGTGTGATTAATATTCATTTATTTTCTGATTTTGCAGTTAAATCTTAGACAGTTATTAATTCCAAGCATATAGAAACTTTCACATATATAAATAGCTCTATGTTTATCTAATATTGTAGTTTATTAATTTGCTATGCCAAATGAAAGTTTTAATTTCAAAATCTGTTCAGCAATCAGATCATGTTCATACCTGTATTCTATG
Source organism: Sorex araneus (assembly GCF_027595985.1). Taxonomy (NCBI): domain Eukaryota; kingdom Metazoa; phylum Chordata; class Mammalia; order Eulipotyphla; family Soricidae; genus Sorex; species Sorex araneus. The sequence goes on along the minus strand of NC_073302.1, from coordinate 262,821,008 downwards.
ATTGCTGGTTTTCTCACAATTTTGCCTGGTAGATCAAAGATCTTGTTGGTTCAAATGCACCTGAGTTATGCATAGACTTAAGAGCTTCTGACTAAATATTTTTCTTTAATTTTCAAATGATTTCTTCACCTATTTAGCATGGCAAATTTCTACAAAACCATTTGAAGTGTATGTAAAAAACATGATACTATATCTCTTTGATAGGCATGGTTTTTAAAGGTAGCTTTTCTCAAGGCTATAATAATAAATCTGAAATATAAACATTTTAAATACTCAAAACAGTTCAATAGGAAGGTAACTTTTTGAGAAATAGATTATGGAAAAGCTTCAAAATTTCCACATAGTGGAATATTGAATGTTCTGAAGAATCATATTATATTTTTTTATTTATTTATTGCTTTTTGGGTAACACCTAGAGATGCTCAGGGGTTACTCCTGGCTCTGCACTCAGGAATTACTCCTGGCAGTGTATGGGAGACCATTATGGAATGCTGGGGATCGAACACAGGTTGGCTGCATGCAAGGCAAACACCCTACCCACTGTACTGTCACTCTGGCCCCCCAACAATTATATTTTAAACAAAGACTAATGGCATTTTGGAGTATGCAAGTTTGTTTGAATTGGATTTTATTGATGAAAAATGTTAATAATTCTGGAAAAAATGCCACTGTAAATAGAAAAATCTGAAAAAAATCATTAGATATACATATATTTTATTTTTTGAAGTAACTTTTTTCTGTTTGTTTCATTATAAAAAAAATATAGCTGCTTCCAACTTTAGATTATACTGTGGGTTTCATTATTAAGTCTTTTCTTTACACCTGTTTTCAAAGTACTTTATGACTAGGAGAAAAAGACATTATAGCTCTCTCAAAGCTTTTTTATAAATGTTTCCATTTATGTTTCATTTATGCTTTGAATACAAAGTTAGTTTGAAGCAGTAATTCTTTTTCTTTATTTGATTCTGAAAATGTCACTTTTGAAATCCTAGCATATAATTACAGCAAAAGTTATTCTAAGACTCTTATATCCATGTTACTAGGAATTTAAATAGATTACTGTGATTGACTTGCTTAAAATACTAAATAAACAAATTTGCTTTAGGATTTGTCAATGGATTAGATCTTCTTATGTCTGTTACTTTTTATCTTATTGGTCAAAAGTATTTAATGTGCTTTCTAATACTTTAGTCTGTATTCAGACAAGATTGAAAATGGGCTTCATTGTATGAAGTAAAAGTCCTAAAAATGCGTGAAAAAAAAATTGGTCATTTCATGAAGAGTAAGTTGATGATTCTGGGAGACATATTTACAGTATCTAATTGAAACTACCAACCCTAAGAAAATGTGAATTGTCCACAGGCTGAAGAAATATAATACACTAGCAGGGCACTTGCATTGCATGTAGTCTACTTGGAATTGATCCCTAACATCGCATATGTGCATCACATGTGGTCCCCTGATCCCTGCCAGTGGTGATCTCTGAGTGTAGAGGCAAGAGTTAGCCCTTGCCTCTACACAATGAATTTGGGAAGGAAGGGGAAAGGAAGGAAGGAAGGAAGAAGGAAGGAAGGAAGGAAGGAAGGAAGGAAGGAAGGAAGGAAGGAAGGAAGGAAGGGAGGAAGGAAGGAAGGAAGGAAGGAAGGAGGGAAGGGAGGGAGGGAGGGAGGGAGGGAGAGGGAGGGAGGGAGGGAGGGAGGGAGAGAGGGAGGGAGGGAGGGTGGGAGGAAGGGGAGGAGGAAGGAAGGAAGGAAGGAAGGAAGGAAGGAAGGGAGGGAGGGAGGGAGGGGAGGGAGGGAGGGAGGGAGGAAGGAAGGAAGGAAGGAAGGAAGGAAGGAAGGAAGGAAGGAAGGAAGGAAGGAAGGAAGGAAGGAAGGAAGGGAGGGAGGGAGGGAGGGAGGGAGGGAGGGAGGAGGGAGGGAGGAAAGGGAGGGAGGAAGGAAGGGAGGAAGGAAGGGGAGGAAGGAGGTAGGAAGGGAGGAAGGGAAGGAAGGAAGGAAGGAAGGAAGGAAGGAAGGAAGGAAGGAAGGAAGGGAAGGAGGAAGGGAGGGAGGGAGGAAGGAAGGAAGGAAGGAAGGAAGGAAGGAAGGAAGGAAGGAAGGAAGGAAGGAAGGAAAGGAAGGAAGGGAAGGGAGGGGGGAGGGAGGGAGGGAGGGAGGGAGGAAGAAAGGAAGGGAGGAAGGAAGGGAGGAGGGAGGGAGGGAAGGGAGGGAGGGTGGAAGGGAAGGATGTGTGAAGTAAAAGGAAAAAAAGAAGGGGAAGAAAACAAAACATATACAGCATCTTAACCATTTTTAAAAAATCACTCTTATTTAGTATAATAAAATTACAGCCAGTAGAGTCACTGTTCTCTTTTACTTTGACCATTTGTGCCCATGGAATACACTTTGACTATTTGTGTCCATGGAATACGCTTTACCATTGTTGCAGGTACAGGGGCGGGGAACCTTTTTTCTGACAAGGGTCTTTAGAATGCTTATAATATCATGCATGAGCCACACAGTATCAACAGATGAGCTATGGGCAGCCAATGAAGAACAGGCATGCTTTCTTCTTTGTGGGAGGGGATCAGGGGTAACAGTTGGTCATGATCATATGTTACTCTTGGCTCTGAACTCAGGGATCACTCCTAGAAGTCTTGTGAAACCATATAGGTTGCCAAGAATTGAAATTGGGTCTGCCTCATGCAAGCCAAGTGCTGTACTATTTCTGCGACCCAAGAGGCATGTCTTATTTTATTTTATACTAAAAAAAGATCAGAAGATTTTTTTTTGGACCTTATATGACCCACAGGCTGGGCATATCTTAAACCTAGAAAGGTATACTGTAGAGTAGGGTATTCATGGAATATTACTTCTTCTACACATGGCAAGATGTATTTCACTTTCTGATAATGAAAATGATAGAGAGATGAGGGACCAGAATTTTACTCAGTGGTAGAGCTTATGTATTGATTTGTCTAAAGTACTGCATTCAATACCTGGCATTAAAAAATAGTATTAAGCAACAAATTTATAAATAAAAATGAAAGGAAAAAAAGGCTGATTCTTAAATTGAAAAACAGTAGTTTACCCAAGACTACTAAATTTTGTGATAGATTTTACTGAGTGTAAGGATTCTAACATGTCTCCAAATACTAATTATTAAATTGGGGGATTTATCTGGAAATATTAAAAAAATTGTAAAGAACCAAACTTAAAGTATTTTGAGTTTTAAAATTGAAAATATGTAGAGTAATGAGAGGTTTTATTAGGGGAGTATTATTTATGTTTAAAAGTTCTCACCAGAACTTTATCCTGATGAGAAAAAAAAATGATGAATAAGCATAGTTCCATAATGCATATTGATCATTCAAAAGCACATTGCAAACTAAAAGGCAAAACAACTTAGTCAAGGCTCTTAAAACACATGCAGGGAATTATGCCAGTAAAGGAAGTTGCTTTCTAGGGAATTTAGGGATGTATTAGCTTTTGAATGAAGAGGTTAACCACTGAAGAGCTATTTTAGAAGAGATGAAAAAGAAGCAGATATTGAAAAAAAAGGTAGATAATTCTCCATGATTGAGGCCAGAACCTCCAGGAGAGTCTACTCAGGATACTTTAAAGTTAGGTAATTAGAATGAGTGAAAGTTGAAACAACCTGCATTAGTATGCTTTTTAAGTCATTATACTTTTTTTCATGCTTCTTACTTTGCACAGTTTTGCACATATAAATCCCAGTGAATGGCAAATTGAAGAAAGATAGCCTCCTGTCTCTCTTCTTTTCTCTGAGAAGAAAAGATTCCACAATTTAAGTACTTTGGTAAATTATTATTTTCTGTCTGATCTTGAGATTATGAGTTTATTGAGAGAAGATAGTTTTTTTCTCTATTGATGTAATCTGTGTTTAAGTCAATATTTATTTACGAAGTTTAAAAAGTCAAGAATATAGTTATTTTGAGAGATTTATTTAAAATTTGCAGAATTCAGGTAGGCTGTTTTTAGAACCCAATCTGTTTCCAGGGCAATGTAATTTTACCAGAATTAACATTCTAATTCAACATTAATAGTCTACACTATTTCAAAAAGAATTGGCTCCCTAAAGTTTAAAAATGGTCTACTTTTAGTTAAATTTTAGTATCCTTTCAAAGTTAAGGTTATATGCTCTAAAATGTCCCTGTCTAGTGTAAATAGACATGTTAGTAGCATTTTAAATTTGTTAAACTAACATCAGTAAAATATTAAGGAGTACAAGTATTTTAGTATAAAAGTTGAAGAAAGAGCAGTTTAAAACATTCAGTGATAGACTAGGGACTACCCACTTTTCAGTCAGGTAGCAGTTGTTATTTCCGGATTGTTATAAGTTATTTATATATGTATGTGTATATATGTATCTATGTATGTATGTATGCATTCACGGATCTCCCAGGTAGTACTTAGGGAGCCTGAGATCACTCCCTGTAATTTTCTGTTGCATGCCAGAAGCTTAATGTGGAGACTGGTAGGGCCTGATGTCGATCATTTCCCCTTCTCCGAAACCGCACATAGCGTTCAGCCAGCAATGTGATACACAGGCAGAGTTTATTAATCCAGTTAGCTGGGGTCAAGCTTCTAGTCACGTAGGTCCAAGCAAGACCCTGAGCCAGGGAAAAGCTGCTAGTTTTATAGTTATTGCTTACATCATAGCCCACGCTTACAAATTCAAACAAAAACTTAAGTGAACATTGCAAGTTTCATTATTCAGAAGAAAACATAATTTCAAATAGTACAAACAAGTAGTTACAGATAGGTCATGTAGACAAGTTTTCAGAACATTCTTGCAGTCGCCCGCCCTATCTGAGTCCCTTTTATAGATAGCAGATAGTAGTTACGAAACTATTTGCGAAGGCCGAGTTTTCAGCCCAGTTGTCCTCTCCTTGCAGATGGCCATGGGGGAGAAGCAAGGTTTTAAGAAAAACAAAAAGGTTTAAGTAAAACAATACGTGAAGCAGGAACCAGGCATGATGGAATTGCTCCTGCCCGGCTCCGTGTCCAACGGGGACATGAGGATGTAGTACTGCTCAGGTCCTGAGTTACAGGAATTCCCTAAATGCTCAGGCCCTCAGAGCTACATCTGGGGATAATCTGGAACCTCCAGAGCATTACAGCAGAGCATGTTTAGGGGATGCTAGGGTGCTGGGTGTAGAATGAGTATTGGGCACTCAGCACATACCTTAAATTCACCTTAAGCTCTGCACTTTCTTTATGCTCCTCTAATTATACACACATTCTAGTTTTTTTCCTATTTTCTTTCTCTTTTTATTTATTTTTTAATTTGAATCACAGTGAGATACACAGTTACAAATTTGTTCATGCTTGGATTTCAGTCATATCATACTCCAACATCCGGAATGCACTCTTTAAAAACAAAATTAAAGTGCGCTTTAAAAAATACTGTTGTTTTGTTGTTGTTGTTTTGATTTTGGTACATGTCATATGGTGTTCAAAGAGTACTCCCAATTTAGTTCTTGAGAATAACTTCTGAATGTGCTTAGGAGAACATGTGGGTGCTATGGGACCAACATCACCCTCCTTTAAGCTAAATATATACACTAGCCCTCTGAGCTAATGCCCTCTTTCCTGAGTTTTCTATTCTTAAAAGAGTATATCACAAAAGAGAGCAACACAAGATCAACATTAGTTACACAATGATCACCCTACTGAATATAGCATTATATTATGGCTTTTGACAATATTCTTTATACTCTGATAAAAAACAAAATTATAGTTTTATATCACTGTATCACTGTCAAACCATTGTTCATCCATTTACTCGAGCAGGTGACAGTAACATCTCCATTCATCTCAGCCCTAAGTTTTTAGCAGCCTCTTCTTATTCATCTTTTCCAATGATTGGGGGACCTTTCTGGATCAGGGGAATGAGATCTGTCATTGTTAGTGTTTTTCACATATCAAATACACCATGGGGAGCTTGCCAGGCTCTGCCATGTGGATGGGATACTCTCAGTAGCTTGCCGGGCTCTCTGAGGGGCATATATTCATATATACATACATATATATGTATATATATACATATATATGCACATAAATATATACTATATGCTATGTATATAGTATATATATAGCATATGCTATATATGTATATATAACATATATATATGTGTATATATATATATACACATCAGAGAGTTTCTTATCCTCGCACTGTCTTCCCTGGGGACCCTTGCAGGGGATGGTCTCCAGCTTCCCTCCCTGCCCTAAGCAGTGCTCCCAGCAGCTGAAGACCTCCGGAGCCTAGCCACAGCCAATGCTCAAGGCCCCTCTCCATACGTTCGGACGAGACTCACGTGAAGGTACCGGCAGAGGAACTCAGGTGTGTGGGACCCGGGGCTGAGACCTCCAAGCCTGCTCGGATCGGGACTGAGCCTCCTCCCACCAAATTTTCCATTTCCCAGTAGCTAGGCAGTCACACCCTAGGGACTGCCCTGGCGCCCTGGAATCCCATCAACGGTCAGCATCCAGAGACTTAAAAGCAAACTCCGGAAGTGCTTACGGCCTACTTCTCCCTCTAGGAGAACCTGGCAAACAAACAGGAGTTTCCTGCCCATGTGAGGGAGCCTCACAAGGTCCCCATGGTGTATTCATATGCCAAAACCAGTAACAAGCTGGGTCTCATTCCCTTGACCCTGAAAGAGCATCCAATGTGGCATCCTTGGGAAGGATGAGTAGAGAGAGGCTTCAAAAATCTCAGGGCTAGGACGAATGGAGATGTTACTGAGACCGCTTGAGAAATTCGATGATCAACGGGATGATGATTATGATGTGATGATGATGATGATGATGATGATGATGATGCTGATGCTGATGATATATACACATATACCCACCTATGATTTTATGGAAAATGGGTAGAGAGTGCCTTATGATATGCCACATGGCCTCAAAGCCCAGAAATCCAGAAATATGTTCACTCATGCATGAGGCTCAGCCCGATTGTGTAGAAAGTGACCTGGAACGTGGTGGCAGTTGGGTAGTGGAGGTCGGTTGCTGGGGCTGGTTCCCTTGGGGCAGGGAGGGCTCTCACCCAACGCCCTCTAGAGTGCCCCAAGTGAAAACAGCCTGGTGTGGAGTCCAATGGCATAGTTGTAGGGTCTTCATTTTATGCTCCCTTCCAGGAAAGGCAGCTGTGAGTTTTGGAGGGTGGCCAATCTGGTGCCGGAAGGAAGTGGCTTATGGGTGTGACCCATGAGGCTGGGGGAAGCAGGTAGAGGATCTCTATTCCCAGATCCCGTTGAGCCTAGAGTCTAAGAGCACAAAGTTCTGCATTACCTGGGTTCCCTGGGACTTTGCTCATGCGGGAGGCTCGGCCTGAGCGTGTGGAAAGTGGCCTGGAGCTTGGCGGTGGTTGGGCAGTGGAGGTCAGCTGATGGGGCTGGGTCCCTTGGGATGGGGAGGGCTCTTGCCTGCCCCCCTCTGGGGAGTCCAGAGTGAAAACAGCCTGGCTCAGATTTTCATCATACTATATATACTTGTTCCATAGTGTTATATATAAAATACATAAATATGTATGTTTGGACTGGAGTGATAGCGTAGCCAGTAGGGCATTTAGCTTGCATGCAGCCAACTCGGGTTTGATTCCTCCATCCCTCTCAGACAGCCTGGCAAGCTGCCGAGAGTATCCTGCCCACACGGAAGAGTCTGGCAAGCTACCCGTGACATACACGATATGCCAAAAACAGTAACAACAAGTCTCACAACGGAGACATTACTGGTGCCCGCTCAAGCAAATCAATGAACAACGGGATGACAGTGCTACAGTATGTATGCTTGGGGGCCATACACTTTGATTTTGTTTGCATGTTTGGGGACTATACATAGCAGTGTTCCCTACTCTCACTACTGGCAGGTTTCCCCCATCCCCACACCCCTGCGGGCGCAGATGCAATCCTGAGGCCAAGTCTCAGGCAAACACCTATCCTTCTATTTTATCTCTTTGACCCCATGTCTACAACTAAATATATGTGCACAAACACACACACACACACAGGTACACACACACATGCTTGAACCTATCTTCATTCTAGAAACTTTCTAACTTGTTTTATTGAGGGATACTTTGTAGAATATAAAATAAAATTTCATCAGTTTTGAAAACAAGATATACCTTTGAAACACCAACAGCACCATGATAAAAATAGTAAACATATCTCAATATCAGAAAGATTCTTCAAGCCTTTATAACTACTTCCTCTGTCTGCTTATTCCCAGTGTCTATTGATGTACTATTTTAGAAAAGAAATTGCTTTTAACTTGGCAGATAGTGGATATTCAATAAATGAAAATTAAGTCAATATTAAGTTCATGCTCCAAGATGATTCCTTTCAGAGATTATAGTTTAGTTAATTTTTGATGCTAATGTCAAGGTCATAATTATGTACTTCTGAATATGTCCTAGCAGTCTGGGAAGAGAAAGATAAAGAAGCTTTCCTCAATAGAAATAGAGATTTTTAAATGTTTCAGCAGAGTGTGGAAATACATTCATATTAATTTTTCTTGGGCAGCACATCAATTATATTAGAAATAAATAGGCTTTGACCTTTAATTTCATTTGTCTAAAATTCTGCTAGTGACCTGTGTCACATGGTCTGGCTTTTTCACTGGCGAGTTAAGATAAAACATACCAAACAATTTTCACCTGAACACTTAGAGGACATAAATTAAAATATACCACCAGAAGAAAATGCCAACTTAATAGCCACTGAAATAACATGTTTTAACTTCTTTCATTATTAACATTTTCTTCATTACTTTTAAATCTACATAATGAACAAAATATTACTCCAAGCTCTGTTGTGTAGTATTTGACAATTTTTGTGTGTAAGTACTTGTTACCATGGTCAACTCAAGCTTCTCAATATTACTAGACAAATAACTGAGAATTAACATTTTGCTTTTTCCAGTATACAATTATAAAATGAAAAAAAAACAAACAACAGACATGATAGCCAAGGTTAGTAAATAAATTATTTTAACATTGTCTATTGTATTATAAATTCTAAGCAGTCATTTTTATAATAATTATGCTTAATAATTTATTGCAATTGATTTTTGAACTATAAGTTTTTAACATCTCTAGCACACTGTTGCCTCTAAGGTATGCTCTCTCAGCATAGAAATGGTTATCTATGACCATTAAATATCATAGCATTTTTTTCAGATACACTTTTCTGTTCTTTTGTAATTCATCACCTTTCTTACATTCAATCTTTGCTAAAATCAACTTAAACTTTTACTAGATTGCAAATATATTTATCTCTTGATATAAGTAACTCAGTGTTTCACCTTTTACATTTAAGTACACTGATTGAAAGGGAAAATTAAGGACAAGAGAAAGAGCTTGTAGGGATAAGGGATATGCCTTGCATATGTTATATTTTAGAGTATTTCCCCCCTTTGGTACAACATGGTCCTTAGAACACTCCCAAGTAGGACACTTATAGTTACCAGCACTGCTGAGTATCTGCAGCTCTGCATCAAAAGGCCTCATCTACAAGGCTGCACAGTCAAGCCCTGTGTCACCAGAAATGATGGCCACAGACCTCCTGGTGCTACTTAGGCTATCCCCAAATAGGTTAAATAAATAAAGCTATTATTATTTTGTTGCTGTTGTGCAGGGACCTCACCTGGATTGCTCAGGGCTCACTACTGATTCTGTGTTCATGAACCACTTCTAGCAGTGCTTGGACCGTATGTGGTCCCAAATAGAACCAAGGTCAGTCACATGCTAGGCAAGAACCTTACCTGCTGTACTATCTTCTTAGCCCCAAGATACAGGTGTTAATATGTATTTTACACATATATTTTGTTATGTTTTTGGGTCACACCCAGTGATGCTCAGGGGTTACTCCTGGCTCGGCACTCAGGAATTACACCTAGCAGTGCTTGGGGGACCATATGTGATACCAGGAATCAAACCCAGGTTGGCCGCGTGCAAGGAAAACGCCCTACCCGCTGTACTATCACTCTGGCCCCTTTGTTATGTTTCTGATAAATAATTTAGGTGAACACATAGGCTACAATTTGATACAGTTTCATTTTTTTGCCATATGCTAAGATTTGAATACAATTTTGGCATCAAGAGATATTACTATTGTTTCCACATCTTTTCTTCTTCATCTTCTCCTTAACTTCATTATTTGTCTCCTGATTGTATGTACTATAACATAGGACATCCTTAAAAATGCAGCTTTATCTGGAATTAACATCATTTAATCATCTTTCTTTCTTTATATCCTTCCTGATAGAATTCTTTAAAATTACATTTACATACGTAGGCTTTCTATTTCAACTTGCTTTTTAAATTTTTTTTAGTATATCTCATTGTCATTTTGTTTAGTGTTTTTTCCCTTTCAGATCATGTAGTCAGGACAACAGAATCTAATAACAGCTGCTAGTCTATACAGAATTTGTTTCATTGAAGGGTAAATGTGCAATTGGGCCAAACTTGACAGTATTGAAAGATAATTACTACTGACTTTATGCTGAAGCATGACCCTTGGCATTGCTCAGTGGACCATATGTGGTGCCTGGAATCATACTTAGGTTGGCCATATGTAAGACAAGCACTTTAAATTCTGTACCTGCCTCTCTGGCCCTATACTGAATTTTTGGAAAGGCACTAAATACCAGGCATGTGTCAAACGAGACTTTTGAGAGGGTCCATTTAGTTGTCCAGTCTTTGATCCCAATTAAGAGTTATTTTCTCTGCTTCCTTTCCCTCAGGCAAACTATCTTTCATTTACTTATTTCAGAATCTCTGTCTGGCTATTAGGGGTCACTTGAAATAATTGTTAAAATGAGAAAAGATCCGCTTCAAATATATCTTAATTTGATGTGCTCACTGTTTCCTGGAAGTTGACTATTTGAACATCTAGATGAATTAGTTCTACAATAGAATTTCTGGTATATCTTTGAAGTTTTGAAATTGTGTTTCAAAAGATGCTAATGTGATTGCTTTTTTTATGGGTAAAAAAAGGGAAGTGACAGTTGGTAGGAAAGAGAGAAAAGAGTATGGGGATTAGAATACTAATTTAGAACAGGTGTTGATCATTTTTGCCTAGATTAAGTAATGTGACTATGAACAAATTGTCTCCTAAAATAGGGACTCAAGGTTTAAAAGGCTAAAAGAAAGACTTCACCCATAAGTTTCCTAAGCCCTTTCCAAACACAGAAATGTTACTCTGAAGAAGTTTCAAAATGGTTAAGAGTGGTTGGTAGAAAATCACAGCTGAAAGAGAAAACTGCATTGCAGTGATTGGTTTGATTTGGTGAATAAATTGCTATTTTCAGATTCAATTTGTATCAATAGACAAGGCTCTGTACACTTGCAGATCTTGTCATGATCAGTATTAGGGCACGGAAGTAGACAATCTTAAACAATTGTACCCCAATTCTGAAATCTCAACCAAAGAATGGAGTCTTGATGCCTGATTGGCAAGCAATGCTGTTTCTATCTCTAACAGAAAGAACACCATGGTTTATAAATTTAAATAATATCTCAGAAAATTTGTGTTGTGTCCTTGTTTTTAAAAGAAGCAAAGGTATTGAACTGCTAGAAAGATTCAACTTTATTAGATGTGACTGGTCATTTAAGAGTGAAGTACCACTTTCTAAAAGAAGGTAAAGAATCACTCTTTGGTTATTTACAATGTCCATTGTAGCATATTGAGTTAAACAGGTATTAATGGAAGACTTGCATACTTTCTGGCTAAGAAAAGTAAAGAAATAATTTTACAAGACTTTACCACTTAATATTATAGGTTCAAACTTTCTTCATTCTACTTCAATACTGAGGAGTAATTTCTGTAATTACCTTAGCATTTACAGGCTGGATTTTCCTTATGTAATAAAGAAGTCTTCCATTTTGAGGGACTAGTACATACCCATTATTGACATCATGATCATTTTAATAAATATTAACAAAATTCAATTTGGTGACATTTAACATAAATGTGAATGTATATGTGTGCTTGTGTATGTGCATGTATTTGTGCTTGAACACACACACACACAGAAATTTCACTTTTGCAAATGACATCACAATTTTTTTTAGTGGTATTTTCTACTGAGCTGCTTGCTAATCCACCATTCCAGGTGAGGCTAGCTTCTGGCTAATATCACTGGGTCTATTCCAGACTGGGAGGCATAATCCCGCTCTAACACTTGGGTTCTATCAGCCTCCACATCCAATCTGGTGATGTTACAGGCCGACATCATAACTCCTGAAGCATGTGGCTACTCATGTGGTCGCACTATAGGTCTTTTCAACAAATAAAATATTTCTCAGTTATTCTTCCTTTCATTCTGTGATCATGGTAGGAGAACACAAAAAGCGATCTCCCCATAGTTCCTCGTATCTTCTGTGGTGGAGGAGTACTACAAAGACACTCCCAGAACAAAAAGAGCATTAGAAAACCAATGGGAAAAACATGTAGAAGCCCACGAATGAGAGAAAGCAGTATCACCAAAGACATGACTAATGCCAGTATATCTTCAGATAGTATCTTTAGGAACACTATGATGAGGATACTCAATGAGTTCCAAAAACTGATAGCACAGGTAGTCTGCAAAGCAAAATATGAAAATATGAGAGTCAAAATGAAAAAAGCTACTACATAAAAAATGCCATAGATAAAAAATATAATAGATGATATTTTTTTAAGTAGATGCTCAGAATATCAGAATAATAACAGCTGAAAAAAAGATCTAGGAGTTCTAACATAAGAAAAATGTTAAGAAACAGCAGAAGGTAGAAAATAGTCTGAATAGAATGGCATAACCGGAGAACGATGGGATGAGCTCAAAAGGAAAAATATTAAGAATCATCAGAGTTCCTGAAGAATTGAAAAGCAAATGTGATGAAGAGACAATAGTTCAAGAAATCACTAGTTAAAGAAATAAGAACTTCCCAGAGTTGGGGATTACAGGCACAGAGATACAAGAGGCTGACGGGTCTCAGTGAAAATAGACCCACTTAGGAAAACCCCAAAACACATTATACTCACAATGACTAAATCTAAAGACAAAGATCAAATACAGAAAGCAGCAAGGAACGAACGACCAAAGGAGAATTCATTATATGTATGGCAGATTTATCAAATGAGTATCTACAAGCCATAAGAATATGGAAGATTAGGACAAAAACTCATTGAAATAGATACCTCACCAAGAATTTTCTATCCAGCTAGATTGCCATTCAATTTGATGGGACTATACAGATCTTCACAAATAGGCACTGTCACTGTCATCCCGTTGCTCATAGATTTGTTCAAGCGGGCACCAATAACATCTCTCATTGAGAGACTTATTGTTTCAGTTTTTGGCATATCCAATATGCCATATGTAGCTTGTCAGGCTCTGCCGTGCAGGCGCGATATTCTTGTAGCTTGCCGGGCTCTCTGAGAGGGGTAGAGGAATCAAACACAGGTTGGTCATGTGAAAGGTGACCACCCTACCGCTGTACTATCGCTCCAGCCCACAAATAGGCAACAGCTTAGATATTCTTCACCTGAAACCAGTTTTGCAAGCAAAGTTAAAAGAACTCCTTTAAAGAACAGAAGAGACTTCCCATCATTTGGCACTAATGGTGCATACGGCTGTCCTCTACTAGACTAAGAAAGGTTAAAAGCACATCACAATTCATCATCACAAATTGACATTTTTTTTTTTTTTAAATTTTATTGAATCACCATGTGGAGGGTTACATAGTTCTCAGGATTATGTCGGTTATACAGTTCTCAAACACCCTTCACTTCACCAGTGCCCATCTTCCATCACCAACCCCCCCAGTATACCTGCCGCCCCCTCCCACCTCCCCAGTCCCAACCCTTGCACATGATATGTTTCACTTCGTTTACGCCTTATTTCGATTACATTCCATGTTTCAACATACAACTCACTACCGTTGTTGGGGTTTCCCCCAAAAAAGAAAAGCAGTCCTATTGCCAAGGAGGCATTTGATAGTTCTCCATTGCTAAGAATATAGAGATATTAAGTCCCGCTGTTTGTTACATAGTTTTTCTTTTTCCCCCTTGCCCCGCGCCACCGAGTTCACGCCTGTTTTAGTAATCGCCACGCTGCCTGACAAGGGAAAAAAAAACCGAAAAGGATGGTTATTTCCCGTCATCAGCAGGCGTGGGGCTCTGGCTTAGTTGATAGACTTGTAGAGTATCTGCAAGCAGTCTCTGGAACCGACGGTCTTGCGCTGGTGTCGGCTCCGGCTCGAGATTCCACCAGCGTCCCGCTGTTCCTTGTACATAATTTTTCCCCTTATATCCCATTCCCACGCCACCAGGTCTGTTTGCTTAATGGACATCACACTGTAGTTGATGACACACCGCGTTTCTTCCCGAGAAAGAAGAAAATTTCTTCTCAGCCGGCGTGGGGATATAGCTTAGTTCAGTCTAGTGAGATGGCTACCACTTTGATTGCCTTCAATATTTCAGCAACAGACTTACTATTAGGATCTCCCACAAAAGTCCGCCCCATTAGAAAGGAACCATTACATATTGCTCATACTAAGATGACATTAACCGGCCGCGCGGTTTTGGGTTTCTGTATAAAGTCCAGGGAAAGTACAACCAGAAATAACATCACTATAAACTTTTACCCTTTTATGGTGCTCATAAGATGGAGAAACCTAGAGAGAGGCTCGGCGTCTCCGTTTTGCGCTCAGGAAAACCGCGGCCCCTGCGCTGTGCTCAGGAGGGAGGAGTTGAGAGAGAGACAGGTTAAAAGAATTGGGGGATGCCCGGGTCCCACAGCTTCAGCACGCCGTGGGGTCTCTGGTCCCATGCCGGAATTAGTTCAGTGGGCTGCTTGGGGTCCGAGGGCGCTCCCTCGGGCCCCTCCATCATGCTCCTTCCACAGCCGGGTCCAAAAGGAAGCACACGTGGGGGAGGTGGGTTTAAGTATCTAACTGCGGTGGGCGGGGGTCGCCGCCCCCGCCCCCTGGGGACTCCCGCAAGCGCGCTCACGTCCTGTTTTGGCTGAATCGGCGACTCCGTTTTGCGCTCAGGAAAACCGCGGCCCCTGCGCTGTGTTCAGGAGGGAGGAGTTGAGAGAGACAGGTTAAAAGAATTGGGGGATGCCCGGGTCCCACAGCTTCAGCACGCCGTGGGGTCTCTGGTCCCATGCCGGAATTAGTTCAGTGGGCTGCTTGGGGTCCGAGGGCGCTCCCTCGGGCCCCTCCATCATGCTCCTTCCACAGCCGGGTCCAAAAGACAAATTGACATTTATTAATTTATTTTCTGATAATTCTACTGCCATTCCTTTGAGTTTTATTGCACCGAGTAAAAGAAAATAAGTTTGTTATATACATGCTGAGGGGATAGGCTTGGGGTGTTAGGTCTGAGGACATTGATGATGTGACCGATTATGAGATGGTATGTGCGTGGAACAATTCCATTATGAATGACTTTGCAAATCATGGTGTCTCAAACAACATTACTGGGGAAAGATGGCATTTCTACATCTTTTATAACATTAACAGTAGCTTATAAACGTTTACAACTCAGAGTAGATCAGTAAATCTAGCCCACTGATTTACCAAAAGTAGCACGCATTTGTTTGCGTTTAACATACATGCTTGTAATCTCTTATACAAGGACTTAAATCACTCCAGGATGAAATACTACAATCATCACACACTTTCCCCTTATGGTGGTGGAAGGTGCATGGTGGTGAGGTTGATGTTTGAATATCAAATGTAATGGATTATTGTGAACAACTTTAAAAAATAAAATTAAATTAAAAAGGTAAAGAAGGAAATATACATATAATTTCTGCTGATATTTTTATTATATTAAAAGCTTTACAGGAATTTGAATAAAATCAATGTATGCATATGCATCCAAGTATTTAATGATTTATTTTTCTGGTTGTATTCATTTATTATTTTTTTTGAATTCCTGGCTCTCTGACACTATATTAGGTGAGAAATATACAAAAATGAGTAATCCCTTCAGGATCCCACTATATCTTCTAGAAGATCCCACTATATCTTCTATATCTTCTTAGTTGTATAGTGGAAAATTCTTCCTTGTCTATTATCAGTCCTATAGCATAACAGTATGACATAAACAATTGCCACTATTTCTTGAGTTTGAAATTTATAAGGTCTGCACTAGGAAACCTAGGAATGAGTTACATACTGAATGACAAGAAAATGTAACAAGAGATAAATACTTTGAAAAAGGAATATATATTTTATTTCCTACAGATATTGAAAAACAAGAAGAGGGTAAATATAATTACCAAGCTACAATATGTATACATCATTATAGTGAAAATAATTGCATGTAACCACATGTTCCATATGACCTATTTTAATTTTGTTTCCTCAGACCTATTTTCAATTATATTTGACTATGTTTTATGCTTTGTTTTGTTTTATTTTTTTCTGGGCCACGCTCTGTGATACTCAGGGCCCACTCCTGTGCTCAGGGATTAATCTTGGTGGGCCTTTGGAGATCAGTTGAGGTACCAGGGATTGAACCCAGGTTGGCCATGTTCAAGGCAAGTGCCCTGCCTGCTGTACTGTCTCACCAGCTCCGTACATGTGACTATTGATATCAGAATCATATATTAAACTGGGTATTCTCAAAGCATTTAAAATGTCTAGTAAAAGATTCCAAAATCCCATAAAATTCTGATTTACAAAAGACAAATACATAATTAGATTGAAACAAAACACATTGTTTTTTTTTTAATTTTTTATTGTGGAAAGTTACAAAGTTACAAAGTTTTCAGGTTTAAATCTCAGTTATACAATGCTCGAATACCCATCCCTTCACCAGTGCTCATATTCCACCACCAAGAATCCCAGTATAGCTCCACCCCGCCCCCTCACACCCCAAACACCCCCATGCCCCTAGCCCCCCCACCCTAAGCCCCCCCCGCCTGTGTAACTAATAAATTTCACTTTACTTTCACTTTGATTGCATACAATATTTCAACAAAACTCACTATTATTGTTTGGAGAGTCTCTCCCCTAAAGTCAGACCTGCTGAAAAGGAAGCATTAGATAATTTGTTTTCCATTGCTGAGGATGAAGAAGTATGAGGTCGAGTGACCACACTTAGCGGCCTCTCAGTTTTGGGTTTCTGTAATTTAGTATTTTAGTAACTAAGTCCAGAGAGATATCTGCCAGAAGTTGCATCGTTGCCAACTTGTACTTCTCAGTTACATTATATTCCACATATGAGTGCAATCTTTCTATGTCTGTCTCTTTCTTTCTGACTCATTTCACTCAACATGATACTTTCCATGTTGATCCACTTGTATGCAAATTTCATGACTTCATGTTTCCTGACAGCTACATAGTATTCCATTGTGTAAATATACCAGAGTTTCTTTAGCCAATCATCTGTTTTCGGGCACTCTGGTTTTTTCCATATTGTGGCTATTGTGAACAGAGCGGCAATGAACATGGAAATGCAGATGTCATCTCCAATATACCTTTTTGCCTCTCCGGGATACATTCCCAGGAGTGGTATTGCTGGGTCAAACGGAAGCTCAATTTCTGATTTTTTGAGAATCGTCCATATTGTTTTCCAAAAGGGCTGAACCAGTCGGCATTCCCACCAGCAGTGAAGAAGAGTCCCTTTCTCCCCGCATCCACGCCAACACCGGTTGCTTTTGTTTTTTGGGATGTGGGCCGTCTCTGTGGTGTGAGATGATATCTCATTGTTGTTTTGATCTGCATCTCCCTGATGATTAGTGATGTTGAACATTTTCTCATGTGCCTCTTAGCCATTCGGATTTCTTCTTTGGAAAAGTTTCTGTTCATTTCATCAGCCCATTTTTTGATCGGGTTGGCAGTTTTCTTCTTGTGGAGTTCAACCAGTGCATTGTATATCCTTGTTATCAACCCTTTATCGGATGGGTACTGCATAAATATCCTTTCCCATTCTGTAGACTGTCTTTGTATTTTGGTCACTGTTTCTTTTGAGTTGCAGAAGCTTCTTAGTTTGAGATAGTCCCATTTATTTATCTTTGTTTTCACTAGCTTAGCCAGTGGCGTGTCAGCTTTGAAGATACCTTTGGCTTCAATGTCGTGGAGGGTTTTGCCGACCTTATCTTCAATGTACCTTAGGGATTCTGGTCTGATGTTGAGGTCTTTAATCCAGTTTGATCTGATTTTTGTGCATGGTGATAGATGGAGGTCTAAGCCCATTTTTTTGCATGTAGCCGTCCAGTTTTGCCAGCACAATTTGTTAAACATGCTTTCCTTGCTCCACTTCGCATTTCTTGCTCCCTTATCAACAAAACACATTGTTACAGTCATTTTATGATGATTTGAATCCCTCATGATTATGATGATGTGTAATCCCATCAACAGCCAACATCCAGAGAGAGACTTAAAAGCAAGCTCTCAGAAGAGCGGGCGGCAGTAATGTCTCCATTGTGAGACTTGTTACTGTTTTTGGCATAGCGACTACACTACGGGTAGCTTGCCAGGCTCTGCCGCCTGGGCGGGATACTCTTGGTAGCTTGCCAGGCTCTCAGAGAGGGGTGGAAGAATTGAACCCTGGTCTGCTGCGTGCAAGGCGAGTTTCCTACCCATGGTGCTATCGCTCCAGCCCTACCAGGTTACATGTGATTAATTGCATGTAACCACAACTAATTGCATGTGGTAACACGTAATTATTTTCACTATAATGATGTGTACATATTGTAACTTGGTAATTATATTTACCCTCTTCTTGTTTTTCAATATCTGTAGGAAATAAAATATTTATTGCTTGAGTTTGGGAAGAAAGGGATATCGTGTTCATCTCTCAATGTACAGATATATTTTTGGAGTTCAATCCTTCCTCACCCATATTTTGCCTGCCATACATCTAGACAGGTATGAGTATGTCTTGGATTGCTATGGATCCAAAAAGGCTTTACTTGATCAGTGAATCCAAAAAACTTTTTGTGTGTCAGTATTCTTCTGCTTGGATTGAGTGATAGCACAGCAGGTAGGGCATTTGCCTTGCACCCAGCCGACCCGGGTTCAATTTCTCCGCCCCTCTCAGGGAGCCCAGCAAGCTACCGAGAGTATCCTGCCTGCACAGCAGAGCCTGGAAAGTTACCTGTGGCATATTCGATATGGGAAAAACAGTAACAAGTCTCACAATGGAGACTTTCCTGGTGCCTGCTTGAGCAAATCAATGAACAAGGAGATGACAGTGTTACAGTGTTATTTTTCTGCTTCTCTTTTACCTGTGGCTTGTCAATGACTGATGGGGAAAAGGCAGGTGTTTGGATAGATTGACATTTACCATACAATATATAAGATAGACAAACTAGGATAAGTGAGTATCAAATAACCAAGTAAAAGAGTTCTATTGCTTTTCTGTAATATATATATATAATATATATTAGATAATCTCTGCCTATAAGCAGTAGGCTTTCTTGACTTTAAGAAAAAAAAATGCAACAAATTTATGTTACAAATTCAGGCTAAATAGAATAATTTAGGTAATGATATTGTGTTCTTAATCTAATATTAAAAATATAAAATCAAAGCTTCTTGCTATAAAATTTATAAAACACATCAAGTCAGAGAAACATGGAGCATTTTTTGGTAAATAAAATGGCTTGATTTGCAAATTATCAAAAACTATGTCCTATGTCCAATAAAGCAAAATATAGCAACGATACTCCTCAGTCCCAGTTGGCTGTCATGTGGCTAGAAAGCATTTGTTCATTACGTCTTGAATGTTATTGATACTCTCCTTACATCTATCTATTTCATGCATCTCTTGCAGATGCCCCTTTACGTTCCAGATAGTATCCATCTTCTTTAAACTTCCCCCAATTACACTTGCTTGAGACTAATTTCCTCCTGAAGATCAGTGCTTTTTATGGCCCCCTTCCAAACTTTTATTTTTGTTTTTGTGGCACTTCTGTCTAAACATTTGGTCCTTATTCTCCTGTTGTTCCTTCCCCCTTCCCCTCTCCCCCCCCACCTGCCCCCTGACCTCTTTGTCTTTAATTGGTGACCTCTTAGAAGATCCTGGGGTCTCACATGTGGTAATATGGCTCACAGGTGGAAAATTCTGCCCTAAAGTTAATTGAATATTATGATCAAGGAGATGTTTGTGTCCCAGATGGGAGCATCACAATGATCATAGTGCCTCCTCTGAGGACTTTACAGGCGTGTGGGATCATCAGAAAAAGCAAACATTACAATGGAAACCTGTCGACAATAAACAAACAAACAAAAAAAGAGGCTGCTGTTGAAGCATTAGAGAAGGCCATGGGCAAATATTTGAAATGACATGTTAGGAGTGAATTCCCATGTGAAATTTATAAAGGGGAAAAGAATATTTGAAAAAAAAACAATGACATGAAAATAAGAGCAGGGCAAGGAAATGTAAAATTTGGTACCACTTGAAGGAAAAGTGAAAAATAAGTAGTTTTCAAAAAAATCTAAGTACTGATAGTTATGCTTAATTGGATATTTTTGAAGATTTTTAGATTAGCTATGCTTTTAATTGCCAGATGAATTTGGTTTAAATGTGATAATATTTCAGTTTGGGAGATGAAGGTGATATATTTATATTTTCAGAAGAAATTTTATCATCAGGAGCATTTACTGACTTTAGAGGCAAGGGACTAGAACAGAAAACTAAGTGACTATGTGAGGGGTGTGAGAGGGCTTAGGTCCATGAAACTTAAATATGTGGAGAATAAGAAGGAAGGTTCAAGGAGAAGGATGACAAATAGAGCTGTGAATGTCATCTTCCCCACATTGTACCATAGGCATCAAACAAAATAATCGGAGTACTTATTGTAATCAAACCTGGATGTGACTCAAAAACACAGCACTTAAGAAACTTCTTTCCAACCAAATTAATTGTAGTAATATATATTTTTATTAAAACTAAAATAAGATAACTTTTATTCAGTTATTTTAGAAGCCAACCAAATTAATTGTGGTAATATATATTTTTATTACTACTAAACTAAGATAACTTTTATTCAATTATTTTAGAAATCTCATTGAAGGATTGAAGGATGCATACAGTGTATTTACTCATTATTCAGCTTGCCATTTACTGTATCATTAATCTTTTTTTTTTCCCCAGATGTAAAGTGGTGCAGGAACCAAATTGGGGTTGGCCACATGCAAAGCAAGAACTGTCACCCTAGGGCCAATTCTCTGGCCCTGTTTTGTATTGTGATGTAAAACTAATCTCTTATTTTTAATGAATTTTACCCATTTATACTATTCTACCTAAATTAAAAATTCATTAGAACACAAATTACATTGCTTCCTTAACATAACATTTTTGTTTTTGTTGTTTTGGTTTAGGGCTACTCCCAGTGGTATTCGTCTTACTCCTGGCTCTATGCTTAAGGATCACTCCAGGAGGGACATGGGGACCATATGGTGATAGAACCGTGGTTGGCTGTGTGTAAGGCAAGCACCATGCCAGTCGTGCTATCTCTCTTGCCCTCCTAACACAAGTTTTCCATTCTAAATCTAAGTTTTACATAATTAGGCATTAGTCAATTTTTGTTAAATGGATTTGTGATCCTGTTCAGTTAGCACGAGGCAGTGTCCAAAGAATGGCAACATGTGAAAATATATTGTATATTAATGATAAGTTTTTTAATTCAAATTAGAAAAAACTATAAAACAAAAATATACATGCAAAAAATTTCAAGAAACTGGATAAATACCATAAAAATACATATATACATGTGTTTGTGTCCAAATACATAATCTTGACTCCAGCTGAGTTGTATATCTGTGGATATGTAAAGTGTTATTTCCTCTCTCTGGTTCCAAATTAACATGTAATCATTGTAGCATCTAACAGAGGTCATTAAAGTTGTCACTTTGTTGTGCAAAATGAAAACATAATTGTTTGTTTCTATTTATCGTTATATAGAAATTTATGTGAACTTTAGTTAAATTGCACATCAGCACAGTAATAATTTTCAACATTTTTGAAGATTTTATAATTCTTCTGTCAAAGTTGATAGGACATTTATTTATACTTGGAATAGTTTTAATTTTTAAAAAAAATGATAAAATATTTTAAATATTAATTATCCTATTTCCCCCTCATAATTGAAACAAAAGAATAAAAATAGAATTATCTTCTTAATAAACCTAGATCATGGACATATACACAGTAACAGGTGGGTACCTCTTTTTTTTCCCCTCATGGTGCCCATCTGCTGGTACCCATCTGCCTTATCTTTGTAAACAGGGATATTTTAAACCCTAAGGGAATATCAATGTCTGTAAATTGCTTAGAGAGAAGACTTATTTAGATTCTCAAAAGTGACAGTATAATTCACTTAAAGTAAAACTTCATTTATAGTAAAACAAAATGAACGTTCAGAGAGCTAAAATGTATTATTTAAATTGCATTTTGGTTTATACAGAGCTGCTTTTCTTGGAGCAGATTTTACATATAAAATCAAATTGAATTCGACTCTATTTCTGTTCGGCAGATCACAGTTTTGCCCTAAATGAGATCATTTTATTTTTCTAAACAATGCAAAACAGGACTTGCAAAGCTTTGCTGGCCTGTGTATGGTTTACATTTGCCCACGTAACAGCAGCTTCTTCTTGCACTATTGCTATTTCTATTGCATTCACATTGTTAAATTCAGAAGTATTGGAGGTTGCATTGATTGTATTGCCCTTCTGAGAGAGCTAGAAATGCTCTCAGAGGACAGAAAAAACTACTTGTAGGAAATATCATTGAGCACTTAATGGGCGCCCTTGGGTCCTATGTAGTAGGTACTATTATTGAAAAAGACTGCAGTGAAAAAGGTATAATCTTAAAGACTTATATGTTGAATTTTCATGTAAAATCTACACAGGTCTAACAATATAAAGGAGAAAACGCTTTTTATATCAAATCCGTATTGTTATATGAGACTCTTGCTAAAATATTAGCCAGGAAAGAAGTAAAATGTACATGTATTCTTATTTCAGTGAGTAGTAGCCTTGGTGATGTAATAGGTCAGAGAACTATTGGAGAGAACACGGGGAAAGTAAAAATAAAATTTACTGAATCTAGACCAAAACTCATTTTCAAGAAGTTCATTTGCTGAGCTTTATAGAAGCCTTGTATGATTGTAAGGCTTGAGGTAAATTGGCAAGATGATTGGGAAAATGACATAGTAACTTCCTCTTGGTAGAGGCTTTGAGCCAATTCACTTATTTGTGAATCCAATTTATCAAATTCATCTCTTAAATTATATAGCCTGCTTTTCCCAAGTAGCTCAAATTGTTTTACAGACATTATCTCATTTGTCCTCATAAAGAGATGGGAAGTTACTATTGAATGAATACTTTATGGAGTGAATATGCTAATGAATGGAAATTCAAGTAAGTGATTTTAATCCCTTCTGTATCACCCACTGGCTTAGTGACAACCATAAGTAACTTAAATTCTATTAGCTTTATTTCCTTTATTCATGTCATGGAGAAATAATCATGATTTTCATGAATATCATGGAATATGTGGTAAGAAGTCAAACAGGTGCTCAAAAAATTCTAGAATTTTTTCTGATTAAAGAGATATGCAATAATCATAATAAATGTAAAGCTACACTGAAATATAATTTGCTTTTAAATCAGTTTCATCTAAAGTTAAGTAATTCCTTTAGAGCTTGCAAGCATTTTAATTACTGAAATTAGTTACTAATTATTTGTTGAATCTTAAATATATACCAGGAACCATGTTAGTATGGTAATTTGAGACAAATAGTAGAACTGACCCTTTTGGGTGGGCTATTTGGAGAACTAGTGGACTACTATTAAAATCCTAATAAAATAGGTTTTTGTAGTGTGTAACTACTGACAAGCTATTGGGAATCATAGATAAAGTAAGGATTAGAAGTCCTTGAATAGAGTGAAAATGTAATTATACAACTGCAAAAATAGAAAAAAGATGTATAAAGCCAAATATAAAGAACCTTAAAAGTAGATATAATTTAAATCTTTAGCAAAAATATAAATATGTTTAAGTGTTTTGAATATAACTGACATATCTATTTAATCTCTTCTATGAATATGTGAAGCAGCTTTTGGAGGGTGTGGAAAAGAGAAGATGAGAAATGTGTTGTATTGTGGAGAAAAAACAAGCAAAATCAGTTGAATCAAAGTAATTTGATGATTTATGAGTGAATGAGACAATAGTAATGTGATTACAAAACAGCAGGGAAAAAAGAGGAAAAGCCAGGCTAAATGTCAATAAGAATAATAATGTATTTTTTAATTAAATTTTATATTTTTCTTTATTCCCTATCCTGTTCTTCACTTAAAAATCAAGCTTACTTTTTACATATATCCAAGTATCTGAAGTTCTGATGGCACATATGGTTGCTAACAGTAAAGTCATCTGAACAGCAATGGCTTTTCAATTATTCTTGAAGAAGACAATACAAACTACTGATGTGCTAATTCAATAATAATTAATGGGCTATTTGCAAAAAAAAAATGATGTCTGAGTAGACAGTTAAAAAGAGAGAGGAAGTACCAGAAGTAAATAAAACCTCTTAAGCTCTAGAAAAAGCCCAAAACATGGTCTATTCTACTAAAAGGTTTAATGAAAGTTTATAAATTTAATTGAGATCAAAGATCATTTTTGTAAGTTCAAGATTTGACTTTTGACTGGATAATTATAAATTTACTATGAAGTGGCAGAGTCTGGCAAGCTACACGTGATGTATTTGATATGCCAAAAACAGTAACAAAAAACGTGCTCTTCGTGTTACTAATCTAACAGACACCATTGGGCTACACTAGGCAATAGGGACAATAGGAACAAATGCTAATAGGGACAAATGAAGATGTTACTGGCACCTGCTTGGGCAAATCAATGAGCATTGGGATGGCAGTGATACAATAACAAAGTGAGGAAGTGGGTATTACTGTAAAAAGAATATTTAGTTTTAGAATTAATTTCAAATTGTTGATAACTAAGAAAAAATAGAGATGAGCTTACTAAAGAAGAACAAACTCAAAAGGATTCTTTGACTATGTAGGAATTTTTACTCAATATTTTATTGATACTAAATTAACATCATTACTGCTAATTCAAGTGACCAACAGAATGAATAAATAGCTTAAACACATGTACTGTAAATAATGGGGCATTTTAACATATTTAAAAGTAAACAAATTATGTATAGGCAATGAAAATTTAATCGTATTTTCAAGTAGCACTGTAGCACTGTCATTCTATTGTTCATCGATTTGCTCGAGCAGGCACCAGTAAGGTTGTAAAAGTAGGAGAAGTATAATCTTAAATCAGAGTTCAATATTAATTGATTACTTGAGTCACTTCTTCTCAGGAGATTGCAACAAGTTGGTTAGTAGTTGTGCAGAAATGATTCAGTTACTAAAACACTGGTGTAGGATATGTCTGTGTATATATTGCTCCATGAATGAGATTAAGATGGACAGAGAGACAGACAGACAGACAGAAAGGCAGAAAAAAAGGGACAGAGCTAGACAGGGATATTGAAAGAGTGATAGATATTTTAAGGAAGGTAAAAATGGCTCAGAAAGGAACTGGAGTAGAAGCGATTAAGTGTTTGTGATATTGTTAAAGGCAACCTAGACATAACATAAGTAGAGCAATAGAAAGGATCTTAAAGAGATAGAAATAGAAAGGCAATTCAGTTTTATTTATCAGGTGAGTAAAAAATTAGATGACACAATAAATCTGAAATAAACATTTTGTAAGGAAAGACACACCAAAGGTTTTGGTTTTGAACTAAGTTTAGTTTGGAGTTTAGTTTAGTTTGGAAGTCTCAGTGTCAATTTCTATTCCCATATAGTCCATTTTATGTAATAAATACCAATATAAGATAATATTACTTGTTAACTGAGCCTAAAACAGTTGTCAGAAAGTTATCATTATAGCAATATTTGTTACTGGAGTTATATGAATATGAATATATAGAATATATAGAGAATATATATATACTCGTATATAGAATATGAGTAGTCTTTGACATGAGTTGAATACATTTCCTCCATTCAGTGAAGCAGTTGTGGTGTTCATAGAGTTTTCAGGTTTGGGCAGGAAAACATGTAGATAATAGGGATACTTCCCTAGAGTTAGCGACACTTTCTCCTATAGCATCTGTTCTCCACTCTCATGGTCTTTGGTCTCCTTGGTTTTGCTTGTCTTAGAATATTTTATAATCAAGCCAACTGTCTTACATTAGCCATATTTTGCTCCAATCTCAATTTGTTTGCATGACGAATACTTTGACTGATTCTCAAGGATGGTTGGAATTCACACAAAGAAAGACAAGCAATCGGAGAGGAAATTAACATATGAGGAAAAGATGAGCAGATTAAGTTTGTGCACAAATCATATAGTAATTAAGCTTAATACCATAGGTCTATGATCCTCAACCTTTTTTTCTGACTGTGACCCTTTTATTTCCTTCCTGTGTTTCCCATGTTCTATCAATCAGGTCACTAGTCTAATGCTGTGCCTGTTGGCACAAACTTCATTTATACCTGTAGCCCCCTTTACAATATCTTGAGGGCATAGAAGGGGCAATATATACACCAATTGAGAAATGCTTAGGTAGTCAATCTTAAATTTCAGATATGTATCTGAAAAATAATATTTTCTATAATTAGAGAATATAAAAATGAAAACTCTAATCTAGTTCTAGGAGTCTATATTAATGAAAAACAGAAATAGAAAAAGATTTATTCTGAGTTTAACATAGATATGTTTCTAACATAGATCTATGGTATACTGATAGGATGAAAGTATGATTTTTAACTAATATTTAATGATTTGAGATAAATCATTACTATATAATTAACTGAAGTATGATGTGAAATGCTGATCCATATTTTAGGAGGGAATGTGAGTGTATTTAAGCAGATGTTTAATAAAAAATCTGGGAAAATTAAAACATGATTTTAGTATAGGTCTTTTTAGGTCATTATTCCCTTGGTGATTTATGTTTTTCCAATACATTCAATCACTCAATATTTTTCCATGACGATGTAGTCTGTTAACCATATCAATGTTACCAATGAAAATAATATTATGTGATCACAGCTTTAATTTTGTTATGTCACTTTTTTTTTAATGGCAGGCACACGTGTACATACACTTTGTCACTTTTTCTAGTCTTAAATGAATTCAGTGACTTCACATAGTAGTTAGCCTAATTATCTCTGGGAAGTGTGCTGTTTTTGCCATGACATCTAAAACTAGCCAATTTACACTTCATTCCTCTGCAGCTGATCTTTGGGGCCTTTCATGATATAACAGCAGTTTAGACTTTTATCAGCAGTGCATCTCTTTAATCTTGTTACACAAAGGAGAAAATATCTGTCGATTATCAAGTGTTTCAGTATTAGCCATTTGATTAAGTTGGAGGATGGGAGTTTACAAACCCTCACAATTATTGGGGTTGGAGAAGGATGATTCAGAGGATGTCTTTGCAGTTCATGAGGTGGAAAACAATGTGATTCACTAACCATTCAATTTATTTGTAGTCTTACTGTTCATTAGTTCATGAATAGTAAAATCTGGATGAAACAATGACTCAGAATTCTCTTATCAGTGTTCATTCAACAGGAGAATTCTTCAGGTTCCGTGGTTTGTTTTGCTTTTTTATTTTTTCTATTACTCCTTTCATGCATCAATGATAAATTAGAAAAAAAAGGAACTAAATACTGTTGCTAATAACTTGCTTGTAGTACCTTGAAAAAGAGAAGAGCACACTATAGAAGATGCAATGGCCAGGATTTTTCTAAATTCTTTTGTCTCTCTTACACACATGCACATGCTTACAAACATGCAAACAGATACTTAAATTTGTTGACATGGACAAACCTGAAATATCAATAAATATGTTATAAATAATGAGGGTATTATTTAAAACACTATGAGAGACATGAACATTGAGCTCAAAATATGATTGTGGTACTCTGTAACATATAGAAATAACCAGTCTCATTGATACTCTTTAGTTTTTCACAGCTTGAGGTTTTAATTTAAAAATTAATAATCAAAACACTATTTAAAAATGTGAAATCAATCTCAAGATTTAGTGCCTTGGAAACTATAAGAACAATGGACTCTTCGGATTGGGAAATAAAAGCAAGAAAGAAAGCAAGAAGGCAGGAAAGCAGAAAGGCAGGAAGGGAAGCAGGGAGGGAGGGAGGGAGGGAGGGAGGGAGGGAGGAAGTCTTAAATGAATTCAGGGAGGGAGGGAGGGAGGGAGGGAGGGAGGGAGGGAGGGAGGGAGGGAGGAAGGAAGGAAGGAAGGAAGGAAGGAAGGAAGGAAGGAAGGAAGGAAGGAAGGAAGGAAGGAAGGAAGGAAGGAAGGAAGGAAGGAAGGAAGGAAGGAAGGAAGGAAGGAAGGAAGAAAGGAAGGAAGGGAAGGAGGGAGGGAGGGAGGGAGGGAGGAAGGGAAGGATGAAAGGACAGAAGGAGGGGAGGAAGAGGAAGAAAGGGGAAAGGGAGGGAGGAAAAGAAAAGGGAAACAAAATATTACCATGCATCTAATACTCTTCCCAAATATTTATTCTTAGTTTCATAGTTTAATGGGTAATTCAACTAAAGTATTGAATGCTCTCCTTACAAGACTATAAAAGACCAAAAATCCTAGTAATTATTTTAGCCAACGAATTATGTCAAGTGAATGAATGGTATTCAATAAATCATAATCATAATCCAAATAGTTCAGTGTAACCTTCCAATAATAATCTTCTCTTTTAGACTCTAAATTTAGAATATGGATGCAGAACTTTTAATTCTTTATTTAGTTTTTTTTGTTTCAAGTCACATCCAAGGGTGCTCATGGTTTACCCCTGGCTCTGCACTCAGGAATTATACCAGACAATGTTCAGGGGATCATGTAGGTTGCAAGAAGTCAAACCTGGGTAGGCATCATGCAAAGTAAGTGCCCTACATACTGTACTATCTTTCAAGCCTGCAGATATTTTTTATTTCTTCATTGTTACATTGAATATAATTTATGCCTAGGAAGAATTATAAATTATAACTCAAAGAAAACATTTGAAATTATTTGCTTTTAGAGGTAGCTAAAAAAATAATCATGATGCAAAGGAGAATGTGAAAATTATATATGAAAAATATGTGGGAATATGCAAAAATTGATTGCTACATGTTTTGATTGCTTTTCTCTAAATCTGTAAAGCCCAGGGCAGGAGAGAGTACAAAAGGTAACACAATAACTTTGCATGATGCAAATTTTGGTTTATTCCTCTCTACCATGTATCGAATCCCAAGAATTGTCAGCGGTCACTCTGAGCACAAGCCAGCATCCTCCCTCTGGACACCTGGGTGTTGCCCAACCCCACTTCTTCCCAAAGAGCAAACAAAGAGAAATTGTTAACGTCCACAGAAAATGATAATAAACCCAAAGATTTATCTCTACATCAGGAAGGAAAATATGAAATCCCTGCTTATCTGCAGTAGAGCAGATGTTGTTTCCAGGTTTTGAATATTATAAGTAGTACTGTTTTGAATATACAGCTTATCTTTTTAAAAAACTCTATTTCTGTTCTCTTAATATAACTACATTGGAGTAGAATTAATTGCTAGATCAACCTATAGTTTTATTTTAACTATTTTTGGGAGTGGGGATTGTACTATATACAACAGTGCGCAGGACTTATTCCTGACTTTGTGCCCTGGGATCAATGTTGGCAGTGCTTAGGAGAATAGTGAATTAAATCTGGGTTGACCAAGAGTAAGGCATGCAACATAAAACTTGCATGGATTCTCAACCCCTTATTTTAAATATTAAAAATCTCCATGAGTCAAAATAGTTGTCAAAAATTAGTAAGTGCACACACAAGTAAGGGAAAGAATATTACTGAAAGTCGAGGATAATCTATTGATTTGGAGTCTAAAACAAGTCAAAATAATTGCAGTAATCACAATTTGTTGCATAGTATTTTACCAATCTGGAAACTATAAAATTCCATTTCTCTGGGCAAAAGGCACATGAAAAAATGTTCTGTATTGCTAATCATCATATGCAAATCAAAACAACAATGAGATATTATTTTACACCACAGAGACTGGCATACATCAAAAAGAACAAGAATCAGTGCTGGCATGGATGTGGGGAGAAGGGGAACTTCTTTCATTGTTGGTTGGAATGATGACTGGTCCAATCTTTTTGGAACAATATATGGACATTCCTTCAAAAACTAGAAATTGAGTTTCCATATAACCCCAAAAGAACACTTCTGGGAATATATTCCAAGGGTGTAAAAAAGCACAGTAGAAGTGACATCTGCACCTGAAAGTTCATTGCAGCACTGTTCACAATAGCCATGATATGGAAACAACCCGAGCACTGAGAACAGACAACTGGTTAATTAGACTTGGTACATCTATACAATGGAATATTATGCAACTGTTAGAAAAGATGAAATCATGAAATTCGCTTATAAGTGGATGTTCCTGGAAAGTACCATGCTAAGTGAAATGAGTCAGAAAGAAAGAGACAGACATACAATGACTGCACTATTTTGTGGAATATAGCACTGTAGCACTTTCGCACTGTTGTCCCATTATTCATTGATTTGCTGGAGCGGGCACCAGTAACATCTCCATTGTGAGGCTTGTTGTTACTGTTTTTGGCATATTGAATATGCCATGGGTAGCTTGCCAGGCTCTGCCATGCGGGTGGGATACTCTCAGTAGCTTGCTGGCCTCTCTGAGAGGGGCAGAGGAATCGAACCCGGGTAAGCCACATGTAAGACTAATGCTCTACCCACTGTGCTATCATTCCAGTCCTGTGGAATATAAAATTAACATACTATGAGACTGACACCCAAGGACAGTCGACGGCCAGGAATATAGCTCCATAGTTGGAAGTCTGCCTCATGAGCTGACAGAGAAGGCAGCTGGAATATAGAAGGGATCACTAAGTCAGTGACAGTTGGAGGGATCATTCAGGATGGGAGATGTGTGCTGAAACTAGATAAAGGACCAAAAGTGATAATCTCTCATTATCTCTATTGCAAACCATATAGCCCAAAAGTGGAGTATGGGGGAAATTTTTTGCCATAGAGGCAGGGGAAGGGTTGGGAAGCGGGACAGGTACTGGGGATATTGGTGTTGGAAAATGTGCACAGGTGGAGGCAGAGGGTGTTCAATCATTGACTGAAAATCAAACATAAAAGCTTTGTAATTGTTTCTCGTGGTGATTCAATAAAAAAATAAGTGGAAGAAAGAATAATATAAGTGAGCATTCTCAAATAGTAAAATGAAGAAAACTGAAAAAAACATTTCTAATGTCATTCAATGCCATTCTTCTGGCTTTAAATCTTATATTTATCTATTTGTATATATATAATGGGAATATGTATATTCCTTATTGATATATATATGCACTTCACTGACTTTCATAGGTAATAGAAGGAAACAAAATTGACAGAACTTCTCCACAATCACCCTGCCTAAATATAATTAATTATGACCTCTAGTTCAGCTGATTAAGAAGTAAAATTTTAAAGTACTATAGTCTGGGATTGGAATTTGTTCTCTATTAATGAGGGACTTTGAGGATGTTATAAAACCATTCCCTATACACCAACTATTTCTTAAAGAAGCAGCATACATCGTAGCAATAATGTTAGTTTATGTTAAAGAAATCTTGAAGTTAGAATGTATTAATATGTGTAAATTCCTTAGCACTGTGCCTGCCAGTAAGTCATCAGTAAATATCAGCTACTATTGATGTAATTCTTTTAATTAACCTGCTTAACCTATTCATCATGTCTCCCACATATAAATAAGTTAATTGATAGATGTGTCTGCCAGCAAATAAATATCCAAAAGGGTTTATGTTTGTATTTCTTACTATATGGAGAAACAGAAATAAAGAACTGATAACAATGCAAATGTTTTGGCAGAGAATAAAAAACAAGCTAGGTTAGTAAATAAATAATTGGTCTTGCTATTCAAAGATCAGGAGAATTTGTTCAGGTAGAAAAGCAAGTGTAGAGTGATGACAAAAACACTAAGGGGAATAGATCAGATGAGGTATGTAAATAAAAGTAGTTTAATATGCTCTTAAATGAGGGAAAAACACTGAACGTTACCAGCATGGGAAGAGCCAGGTTTTATGTAACTTGAAATCTATTTTAAGACTTTCTTTATGGGAAAGAATACAAATTAAATAAGAATTAAGAATACAAATTAAGTGTTTGGAAGAGGGCGCTGAAAATTTGGTGCCTTAACTGATGCTAACTTTATTAAAAAATAAACATGTACTTAGCATAGAAGAGAACTTTCCAAAGCAGAATGAAGCAGTGATTTTTAAGTGTGATTCCAAGACTAAGAGTATTAGTCTGAAATAAACTTTTGAGAAAACCAAATTTTCATGCCAACCCCAAACTTTGTAATTCAAACACTTTGAGGTCAGGATTCTTTGCTTAAACAAGTACCTTGCAGGTAGTTATGATGCAATTAAAAGTTTAAGAATTTCTACTGGGAGATAGGTTCTGATCTACCTGAAATGACTATGGGTTAGAGAGTAAAAAAAAAATTTAATGAAATTTCACTCTGAGAATTCAGCACCAGCTAGACTAGAGGCAGTTAGACAAGAACAATGTTGTGGAGTGGTAAGTATAGCTCATTTAAAAAACATGTAAAGCAGAGGGTGGTTTGAATAGATGTGGTTAATACATCGAGTATGAAGTAGAAGTTTTATTTTAGAACAAATATACATTTGCAGATTACTTTGGAGAGTAATGATGAAAGAAGAAAACACTTTGCAAGAAGAAGATTGAACTGCTGGGTAGAAGAAAAATAAATGAAAAATACTGTTTGGGATTAAGAGTTTCAGTATAATACATGTTCAGTGCAAATTGTAGTTTCTTTCAGGTTCTGTTCTGGAGTTGTCACCTGAAGTTTTGATTTCAGTTGTACTGTGGGATTCATTTGGAGGATAGTTGCTCCCAAATCAGAAAGTCTAGGAAAGACAAAGAGGAATCCCTTTAAAATCGGGTTGTACCAGGTGTCTGAAAGTTGAGAGACCAGTTGACTAGAGGCCCTTCACCTTTTCAGATTCAGTCTTTCACCTGTCAAAGAAAGTGATATTACACAGCATTGGACATTCTGAATAAAGCAAATCTAGGATAAGACAAATCCCAAGATCAGAGAACCACACAACTATTTAGAAAGAGTAGAAAACTGAAACTAAAGGACTTAAAATTTGATTTGTTTCTTGTTCTTTCATAATTCATAAGTAACGTGTGAAACAAGATGAACAACAGTGTAGGATAGCTTTTCTATTTTCTCTAATTTTTACAAACATTTATTTTAGCAATATTATGATTATTAAAATAAACAGTATTATTGTTCTTTCTTTCCTTCTTTCCTTCCTTCTTTCTTTCTTTCTTTCTTTCGCTCTTTCTCTTTCTCTTTTTTCTTTCTCTCTCTCTTTCTTTCTTTCTTTCTTTCTCTCTTTCTCTCTCTTTCTCTCTTTCTTTCCTTTCTTTCTTTCTTTCTTTCTTTCTTTCTTTCTTTCTTTCTTTCTTTCTTTCTTTCTTTCTTTCTTTCTTTCTTTCTCTCTCTCTCTCTCTCTCTCTCTCTCTCTTTCTTTCTTTCTTTCTTTCTTTCTTTCTTTCTTTCTTTCTTTCTTTCTTTCTTTCTTTCTTTCTTTCTTTCTTTCTTTCTTTCTTTCTTTCTTTCTTTCTTTCTTTCTTTCTTTCTTTCTTTCTTTCTTTCTTTCTTTCTTTCTTTCTCTTTCATACCTTCTGTTTTTAGGAACATACCCAGCAAGCGTGAGCTTCCTCCTGACTCTGAATTCAAATATTTCTATTGACAGGACTTAGGTACCCATCTGTGTTGACCAGGATTGAACCTTGATCTGTTGCAAGTGAGGCAAGCACTCTGTCCTATCATTCCAGACACTCATATAAGTGTGTGTATGTGTGTACGTGTGTGTGTGTGAGCAGATAGACCCTGGATGGGGAAATGACTTCCATTGTGTTAAATGTGTGTATGTATGTGTGTGTATGTATGTATGTATGTTTAATGTAACTTTGGCATACCAGTGAGAAATCAAAGTAAAATATACTAAGTACATTTTACCAAGGATAAAAATGACCAAACTTTGTACAAGAACTAAAAATTAACCATCAACTTGCATAAAATCTTTTCTTTATAAGATCAATCAGAAAAAAAATCCCTGTTCATGTTTTTCAGAGGATATGCTTATGTTAGATGTGGATTCACTTAAAATTGCAGTTTCCAAGTTATCACTGATGTTACTTGAGTATTTACTATATAGAGGTGCCATATTTCCAAGGTAACAATATAAAACAAAACAACATGCAAGGGGCTGGAGAGATAGCACAGCGGGTAGGGCGTTTGCCTTGCACGCGGCCGACCCGGGTTCAAATCCCAGCATCCCATATGGTCCCCTGAGCACAGCCAGGGGTAATTCCTGAATGCAGAGCCAGGAGTAACCCCTGTGCATCGCCAGGTGTGACGCCCCAAAAAAAAACCATGCAATTATGCACCTTCCTCACCAATAAAATGTAAAATAACCATTCTATAAATTATATAACTGGTTGACTTCTCCTTACTCACATTGATTTTATTCATTTGCTTGTTTATTTATGTTTTGGGGCCACGTCGGTGTTGCTCATGGGTTACTCCTGGCTTTTAATCAGAATCACTACTGACAGACTCAGGGGAATATGTGGGTTGCCAGGGATGGAATGCAGATTGCCTGAATGCAAGGCAAGCACCCTACCAGCTCTACTATCTCAGTGGCTCCTTGCTCACAGTGTTTATACAGAAATGTGATACAGTTCTTTTCTCAGTGGGAAACTCATACTTAAAAGAAATTCTACTGTTGGTTCTAGTACTTTATACTTCCCAGTGACTTTGAATAGGCTCTAGCAATTTTAACTGCCAGGAAAAACAGAAACAGAAACAAGAGCTTTGTTGTGAGTTTTCATTATTTTATTCTATATTGTTATGTTTTTGTTTCATTTTCTATTCCTAAATCTACATATTGTATCAAATGCTGATTGGGAATTGCCCTAATTTTAATAAAAGCTGCCGGTTTTATTTGTGCCTTTGTAAGAATATACATGAAAAATATATGTGAGTTTTATGAATCCTGTTAATATTATTGATGAAATAATGCCCCCTCTGGAAGCTTCTCTG
Source organism: Sorex araneus (assembly GCF_027595985.1). Taxonomy (NCBI): domain Eukaryota; kingdom Metazoa; phylum Chordata; class Mammalia; order Eulipotyphla; family Soricidae; genus Sorex; species Sorex araneus. The sequence goes on along the minus strand of NC_073302.1, from coordinate 262,785,793 downwards.
TGTACACAATCTCACAAAGTCAGAAACATTTTCAACATGTTTTTTGTTCAAAGTCATGATTTAATTACATTTTATGTATTTAATATTTTAAAATTGATAGACCCAGGTTAAACCCACCATAATTGTCTATTTCACAAGTTACACAAGGCATCTGAATAAAAATCTTAGCTCTAGATGCAAGGACTGATGTTTCACAGGTCCTAGAAGCATAGTAACAAAACTAGACATGAACTAGATGTACACACAAGGGTTCTAAGTCAGTCAAAGTTTACTGCCCAACTTGAACAGGTATACTATTAGTAACTGTTAAATAAGTACATAACAGTTATTTATTCCTTCTCTATTTTCCATGTATCAGTTGTTCAGGAAATGCAGGAAGAGAAAAGTGAAAGCAGTCACTTAAGCCACAAATGATAATAAATTGAAAATAACACCAAATTTATATATACAGTATTTAAGTGTATAAAATTTTAAGCTATATTAATATTTTCTAAGTTTATAAATGATACAGCAGTATTCTAAAATTGAATATTAAATATTCTCTCATAACATCCTAGTTTACTAGGTTCAGTGGATTTTCGTTGATTTTGTTTTTGTTTTTTTTCTTCCAGTGGAACTCAGGGGTGTCAGGGGTCAAACTTGTGTCAATTGCATATTAAATGAGGTCCTTGCCCATTGATTATTACCAATCTGATAGTCAATGGTGTAACCTGTTCTTTTTTCTTAGATCTTTGCAGTCAAAGAGATTAATAGATTTATTTTACATAGATAACTTGTTTGCTATTTATTTTATTTATCTTATTTATTTATTTGATTATTTTTGTTCTGGGACCACAACCAGCAGTGTTCAGGAATTACTCCAGACTTTGCACTCAGGAAGAATTTGGAGCACCATATAGAAAGCCTGAGATTAAACTCCAGCAAGGCAAGCACTTTACCCACTGTACTATCATTCTAGCCCCTTGTTGGTTATTTCTTAACTCAAAATTGTAGTGTTTCCAAGTGTTTCCACATGTTTGCTATTATCATTGTGATGATAGCACAGTATTCAATAAATTATTTTTGGATTGATATTCTAACATGTATATAGTTACAAAATATTTCAAATATTTCAACTTTGTTGTATATATTATTGGTATACAATGTTTTTGAGATTTTAAACTTAGAAAAAAATCCATAAACAATGTTACATATAAATTGAATGATCTTTAGTTCTCCTTCTCCTTGTTCTCCTGCTCCTGCTCCTGCTCCTGCTCCTGCTCCTCCTCCTCCTCCTCCTCCTCCTCCTCCTCCTCCTCCTCCTCCTCCTCCTCCTCCTCCTCCTTCTCCTCCTCACCACCAGAGCCTCAGAGGACCATATGGGATGCCAGGGATGAATTTATGTTCCAGCATGAAAAGTGAGGTCCTCACCCTCTGTAGTACATCTCTGGCAAACTCTAGTATATTTCAATGTAAACAGGCACATGTAGGTGATAGTATTTAATGTTCAGTATGCATAAATATACTCATGTTTGACATTGACCACAACTATAGTAAAATAAACTTTCTTTCTTTGAAACTATTTTACAGCCAGGGAGATAGATTTTAGAGTGAGTAAGGTGCTTGTCTTGCATGCAGCCAACCTTGGTTGGATCCCCAGGATCCCACGTAGTCTCGTCTCCACCATAGCCAGGAATGATTACTGAGTGCAGAGCTAGGAGACCCATGAGTGTTTCTGGGTGTGGTCCCCAAACAAAACAAAACAAAACAACAAATCTCCTCTATTTTACCTTTGCAATTATATCACTTGCTTTAGCAATTAAGACAATAATACTAAATATTATTTACTATATATTTGAATAATTGTATATATTTGGAAACATATTAGGCTTTCATTTAAAGTTTTCAAGTCTTATCCTTAATCTTTGTTAAAATATTTAATATATAGTTGCATGTTACATATTAGGATCAAGTAAGTATCTGTATAAAAGTCAAACAACTGCAAATAAATGCCCCCCAAAATGTTTTTAAATATCGTTGTTTTATTTTTCCCACAGCTTCTGAGATATGTAATAATGTGTAGATTTAAGGGATACAATGTGTTGATTAAATATATATATATGTATACATATACATATATATGGCTACCATTAACAGCTTAGCTTAATTTCTCCATTAAGTATTCCTTCCTTCCTTCTTTCAATCCTCTTTCCTTCCTTGCCCCCTCTTTCCTTCCTTCCCCCCTCTTTCCTTACTTTGCTTTCTTTCTTTCATTTCTTTCTTTCTTTCTTTCTTTCTTTCTTTCTTTCTTTCTTTCTTTCTTTCTTTCTTTCTTTCTTTCTTTCTTTCTTTCTTTCTTTCTTTCTCTCCTCCTCTCTCCCTTTCTTCCTTTCACTTTTTTCCTTTTTTCTTCTTTTTTTATAGTGAAAACATTTGATATAGTTCAGCAATATTTAAGTATATAAAACATCGTTATTAACTATAATCACCACGTGCAGATAAGGTCATCAGAATGCAAACTTCCACCAATATTTTTTTTTCTTCTAGGGCTCTATATCCATTACTGAATTTTCCATCATCCATATGTATGATTTCAGCTCTTTGTATTAAATCCATAAATGATACCATGCAGTGTTTGTTGAAGAATTATCTTTAGTATAAATGACCTTGATCCAATTTATAAAACAAAATCTTCTCTCTCTTTAAAATACATTCTTCTATAGAGTTTCTCACTTTTTTTCAAGGACATTGGAGTCCAAATAGTGACCTAAGGATGTATGAAAACATAAAATCACCAGAGATATGGCTAAATATACTTATTTCTAGATCTCCTAAACCAAGTCTTTAGGGTGGAGACTTGGGAGTCAGTATTTTTAATAAGTTCCCCAGGTATTTTGGGTAATTTCATAGACAATACAGAAACAATGACCAGATTACTAGAGATGTCCATTCCAATTCTTGCCTACTTCTATTTTTTCTTCCTTTATTGAACTTTATTCTTCAAGAAGACCTCACTTTCTCAAGGCTTGGACTTCAGATGTTATATTTCTTTTCTAAAATCCAATTAGAATCATAATATTTAAATATGCCTGTTCTTCATACACTTATACTATAAACTATATCTAATGCCATTGGGAATACTGGCTAGAATTAAATATCTGTGACAGCAGAAATATCTCATTTGAAGAAATTATAATATTTTATTTTTTGATTTTACTGACATTATGCAGCCATTATCTGCTATGCTGCTAATTTCATTCTTTTATTTTAAAAATTAGAAATACTATCGATGGAAGATAATTTAAAGTGCAGGTCTTCATATTACCATGGTTTAAAGTTACATTATTTCTACTCTAGGAAGCATGAAATCCTAAAGTGAAGGTTAGTGGCATGATGAGTTAGATATTGAGTACAAACCACAGGGAGTACATATGGCACATCTGAGGGAAATGACAGGCTCACTTTTAATGTGGAAGTTCAGGGCTGTGGGTTAGGATGGTATCCTGAATAATCTAATCTCATCTAGCTCACACATGAATCTCATCTAGCTCAGGTTTTGCTCAGATTTATAGCTAGTTAGCCAAGCACCCTTACCCAACAATCAAAGCTGAAAACCAACAAAGCAAATAAGAGTAAAAGAAATGAAAGCACCACCAATTTACCAAGTCAGCCTTCACTATTCTTTCTTACTTTTGCCATTCTTTTCTTTTTAATTTTTTTTTTATTTTATTGAATCACCATGTGGAAAGTTACAAAGTTCTCAGGCTTATGTCTCAGTTATACAATGCTCAAACACCCGTCCCTTCACTAGTGCCCATATTCCACCACCAAAAACCCAAGTATATCTCCCGCCCCTGCCCCCAACCCCCAACTGCATAACTAATGAATTTCACTTCATTTTCTCTTTACCTTGATTACATTCCATATTTCAACACAACACTCACTATTGTTGTTGGAGTTTCCCCCCTAGAAAGACAGCCCTACTACCAAGGAAGCATTTGATAATTAGTTTTCCATTGCTTAGAATGAAGAGATATATAGTCCCACTGTTCCAAGTACATAGCTCTTTTTTTTTCTTTTCCTTTTTGTTTCTCATCCCCCTTCCCTTGCCTTATAATATGGTGGATGCCACGCTGCATTTCTCCCCAAAAATGGGAAACAATCAGGAAATAAGGATATTTCCTCTTCTCGGCCAGGCATGAGGCTATGGCTTAATTCACAGTCTAGAGAAATGGCTGCTACTTTGATTACCTTCAATATTTCAACAAAAAACTCACAGTTATTGTTTGGAGTTTCCCCCCAAAGTCATACCTGCTAAAAAGGAACTGTTTCACATTGCTGACAATTAAGAGATGTTAAGGTTATGGACTTCTGTATAAAGTCCAGGGAAAATTCTGCCAGAAACTTCATATCCCAGCTCATAGTCCCAGTGCATTGCTGTAAGAAGCCGCTTTCGGTGCCAAAATGGGTTAGAAGAACTCTGGATTCAAAGTCTTTAGGAGCAGAGGGTCTGTTTCTCACTCGGCAGCTCCAGATTTTTATCTGGACTGAAGGTGTGCTGGTAACGCCCACTTCCCATGATTGCCTATGAGCCACCAACTGCAAAAACTGTATACCTCTGGGATAGGAGTCTTAGAGGGTGGCTCTCGCCACGTGGATATTGCTGCTGCCACCAGTTTCCATGCAAAAAAACAGGGTGGAGAGGAGAAATCCATCCCCGGGCAGCGCGGAGTTGTAGCCCTGCTCACACTCCCAGTGCATTGCTGTAAGAAGCCACTTTGGGTGCCAAAATGGGTTAGAAGACCTCTGGAATCAATGTCTTTAGGAGCAGAGGATCCTGCCATTCTTTTCAAGAAATTTTGGCTTCATTTTGTGACTCTTTGACTTAATCACTTGGGGGAAAAATGTATGCTTTCACAAGCAGAAATATTCATGACTCTGCTTTCCTGAGAGATTCAAATTTCCTTCACTATTTCATATGACATTTTAAGCAGCAAACACTATATATCTCTTCCTTCTGTGCCATCTTTTAAAGTGGGCCACTTAAAGGTATGGTGAATCATTGAGAGGAAGTAAAAGATCCTAGAAATAGTTTGGATCAAAATATTTGTTAGTTGGACTACTTCAAAATGCACATTTTACCTCCTTAGATTTTTACATTTATTGTTATTAGTAACGAACTCAAAAGTGTTTGGACAATATTACTAGTAGTAACAATAGTAACAGCATAATTAATTTCATAGACAGCAACAATACCAACATTTAAAGCATTTCTTTATTATTTGACGGGAATTGCAAAAGGCTTAAATATCTTACTCAATCTTTCCATCAATCATATAATGCCGTTTTACATTTTGTATAATGCAATTTTACATTTATAATAATAAAATAGATTTTAAAAATTGCTCAATAGGCGCTGGAGGGATAGTGCAGCAGGTGGGGCATTTGCCTTGGACATGGGTGACATAGGTTTGATTCCTGGCATCCCATGTGGCCCCACCAGGCACCGCCAGGAGTGGTTCCTGAGTGCAAAGCCAGAAGTGACCCCTGAACATTGCTGGGTGTGACCCAAAAGAAAAAAAATATGCTCAATAATACCTTTGGGGGAAAAATAAAATTATGAAAACCTCCAAAATTACATATATATACATATATATGTATATATATATATATAGACACACACAAAGCAATTGCAATTAAATTTCAACCTAGGCTCCATAGAAGCCTACATCCTACAACCTGTTACAAAAATTGTTTTAAATCTGCGTTTTTTAAAGAATATTTTATTTTAAAGATGCCTGCAGCAAAATTAAAGGCACACATTTATTTTTAATTTAAGAATCTGATATTTTGAATGAGTAGCTTTAGATAATCTTATTAGTGTACAATATTATAAAACTATTTTAATCTGTAAAATGGCTTTTAGTCATGAGTTTATACAAAACAAATGAATATCTTGAGGTAAAAAAAGTTAATTTTCTCTCTGTATCTTAGTTCCATCAATGGAATAAATCAGGATCCTGATAACACCGTGCTGCAGAATATAGGCATTTTTCAAAGACATTTTTCTCTTCTCCGTTTCTCAAAGAACTTCATCAAAAGTAATGGGACTGTAGAGAAGATTTATCAGAGGCTTCGTCAGGTCTTTAGATCTCCCCTGCACATGGGAATAGCACTTGCATCCTACTTCTCCAGAGAATAGTAGGAGAGAAAACTCTTGAAAAATAGTAAGCCTTTTTAAAGAGACTCTTTATATAGTCTCTTTATTCCTATGCTATTGTCTAATGAAAGTAGCAGGCACTAAAATCATTCCGGTAAAGTGTTATTTAGTTTTGTCACTATAATAGAGAATGAAATATCTTGAATATATCTTGACTAATTTCACAATTGGGACACACTCTTCAATTCAAATGGAATTAAAGTTTCTACTTCATACTATATTAGTTCTCTTTTAATCACTTGATTTATTCTGATGTTCCTAAGTATATTCCATGTCTTGTAGTATTAGGTGTATCTAATGTAAAATACCTAAATGGAGCTGAATGTGAATGAGATCTAGTGTAGATGCCTTTCAAGAATGAGCAAAAAAATGGGAAGGTAATCCTCTGTGATAATAGTTTTTAAAACTAATTTGGTAGGATTGAGAGATAGGATAGCAGGTATGGGCTTGCCTTGCACATGGCCAACCTAATTCATCCCAGATGGTCCCATTAGCATTGCCAGGAGTGATTCTTGAGTTGCAGATCCAGGAGTAGCCCCTGAGCACCACCAGGTGTGGCCTAAAACACAGAATAGGTAAATTAAAAATATATAAGATACTGTGGTAATGGAGCTGGGGTAATAGATGTGGTCACTGACACGTATGCTGAGACCTGCTTAGACTCCATCACTATATAGCAATTCAGAACACCACCTAGACATGTCTGAGCACTGAGAGAGTGACCCTGCTCTTCCATGGTACAGTAGAGCCCAAAGAGCACCACATCTTGGGCACGTGCTTTGAACTATTTGGTCCAAATTTGCCAAGTAGCTCAAGGAGAGGCCCTAAGGTCCTACGCTTGACAAGTCTTCCCCAAATAATGTGATTTAAAATAATATATTAGCAACAAACACACAATTTATTATATAATGAGGCTATAAAATGATTGAATCCAGTTCTTTTTTTTCTTACATATTAAACAGTTGTTTGTTGGTTAAAATTAAGGGGCTAGAATATGGGAAATAAAATACGTACCTTTTGTAGACATTGTAAGCATTGTTGAGAGAAGTGATTTGAAAAAAAATAAAGACATATATTTGCTATATTTGCTTTCTGTATTAAATTCTTAAATAATGTAACATCCTGCATTGATGTGTATGTGCAACTACTCCTCATAGCAAGAAATCTGATGAATGAACCAGGCAAAAACTGATCAGGATATTGCAGGAACCAGTCTGATGAAAATTCAAAATAATGTAACAGGAAGTTTCAGAAACTGAAGTAAAGTTTTACTAAAAGTACAGCAGAATTAATGTAGTTATTGTGGACTGAAGAGATGGTGCAGGGAGAGATGGTGCAGGGGAAAAGGCACTTACCTTGTATATTGACAAACTTGATTCAATACCTGGCATAACATACAGTTCCTTGAGCATATACTTCCAGGAGTGTTACTTAAGCACAGGTCCAGGTCAGAGATTGTTAATGTCTGAGTGCAGCCGGGTGTGACCCCAAAACTAACATAAATCTAAATGTGATCATCATGTTAAAACAAAAAAATAATCAAGAACCTGAAAGATTACACGGGGCTTATGGTGCATATCTTGCCTAAGATTAATTCTGGTTTGTCTCTGGGACTATATGGGGCCCTGAGAATCACAATACTTCCTTGCAGGTCCCTGAGTAATACTGGAGTGACCCTGGTATTCCCTGACATCACAGGGCCCATACAACACTGCATCATCAGACCTGTGTGTTGAACCAGCATTGATCAGGATGCTGCCCAGGGTTCTGGACATCCTGACCAAGGCTTTCAAGGGACAAACCACCCCCCCATAACATTTTAAATTCCAAAACAAATAAACAGAACAGAATCTATGACTACATAGAAACTACATAAAGACCCAGCGATAGATGGTTGTAAAGGTAATAACAAGATGGATAGACAATTAATGAAATGGGCAATAACTCACTTTCTGACACCACTCATAATATCATCCATTAGAAATAAAGATGGCATAAGAGATTTGATCATTGAAATATGGCTATCTAAAAATTTAGAGAGATCACAAATGCATAGCAATAAACTTGACAGAAGATTAAGCTCTCAAGAAGGTTAATGTTTTAAGCAAAGCTATGAGTAAGATCGTTTGTTCTATTTGCAAGCTAAGAAAAAAATATCACTGATTTATACAAAATAGGACCAGAGAAACGGTGCAGGGATAAAGACACTTGCTCTGCATGCAGCTAACTGAGGTTCTGTCCCCACCACCACATATCCACATATGGTCCCCTGAGCACTGCCAGGAGTAGTCCCTGAGCACAGAGCTCACAGCGTCCCTGAGCTCTGCTGGGTGTGAAGAAAAAAATTAATATATATATGTACATGCATATGTACACATAAGGAATGCATGTACTGGATATTTTAGTCTTCTTAATAATTGCAAAATTTATTTCAGAACCATAATAAACACCTCTAGAACTGACTCAATGATAAATATTGGTTCTTGAATGTATTTGATTATCATTCTAACTCAATTTAAATATGATTTTATTTACATACCTGGCTATCTATTTTACAATATATTTTGAGAATTGTATTGCATCTTCTCATTAGAGTTAGATTAGAAAGATGTTGAACAGCTTGTGAACTTAGAATAGGCAGCTTTAAAATAGCAAAAATTTAGCATGAATTTAATTGACATAGCAACTTAGATTTTTAATAACAAATGTTTCTTTTAATAATTGCTATGTTGGCCATATTTCAGTGATTGACGTAGTCTGGTTTGAGTCAAACGAATTGTTTTGAATCTCTTACAAATATTTACCCCCAAATAAATCTAAAAATAAAAGACATTCTACAGACAAATCTGGCTCATGTATTTTTATATATATTAAAGCTGTTTGGCTTTAATTATTTCTGGAAACAAAAAGAACAGAATCTTTGTATTATTTTGCATAATAAATATTATTCAACAAATGATATAATACAAAAAACTTACATTTATATTATAAAGGATCTCTAGAACATGATAAATCAGCTCAAATATTCATTATGATAATTAAATTATTACAAGCTTCCTGCTCATGTTACTGAGGGAAACCAAGGATACCTGCACTGATGGAAATTAAGCTTAGTAGTGGAAGTAGTAAGAACTACCAAAGCAGAATATGGCAGATGCATCCATGTATTTGGGGTGGTTAAGACTTTACATGGAAGATTTTCTTCTGGAGCAAGGTCTTGGGATTCAGCTATTACCTTGGGAGACTCTCCTGTCCCCTCTGTCCCACTAGGAACACACAGCCCTATCTGTTTCTCCCTTTTCTGAGATCCCATGTTGCTCTCTCGGTCTTTCAGTCACAGCCAAACAACATTGGTTCTAATTAAACCAAGGGGATTGACATTCTCTCCTAGGTACTTAGAATGCTGCACTGAGAGCATTCTTAGACCACGCCAGCCAGGGAAGAAGCCAGGGCTGTTCCCGATTTGGGATTTCCCTAGCCTTGTTTTGCTGGTGGTAAGAAGCAAACTGAAACCTCTGTTTCAATCAGCACAGAATCCCTCCCTATCCTTGTCCTTTTGTGTCTGGTGTTCTCACAGACCTAATTCATAAAGCATTATGGCACAATATTCTATGTTATCCTCTGTTTTAGCTTAACCAGTACAGTCCACAGAAAGATGATAACTAGATTTAAATCTTAGTCTGAACATCAGGATCCCACATCTATCTGAATATGGTGGCTATAAAAACAAATGCACCAGTGCTGTCTGTAGGAAGAAAGTAAACACTCAGTTACACAGAGGTAGTGCTGTGCAAGAGATAATTATGTGACTATGGTAAGACATTTTTACCTAAGTCTTATTTAACTTTAGTAATATGTTGGTGATTATTAAAAGCTACTATTCATGTTTTAATTATTTTTTTGTTTTGTTTGTTATAAGTTTTTATGCTTGGGGCTTATCCCTGACTCATTCGTGGTAGACCATTTTTTATTTTGTAAAGGAGTAAATTTTACTTAAAATAATGATAGGATCATATAAGTATTCAATATGTGAAAATAGACCATGCTGATCGAAAATTTATAATAATGATCTTGCCACCTTAAAATTATAAATATTAATTCAACTTTAGGAAAATTTTGGTACAACTTTTGTATCATCTTACTTAAAAGGTGAGTGAATTCAATTGCTCATCAATTATGTCTGAAATTCACTTTCCACCTTAAGTAAAACTTTAGATAACAGTTTATTTCTTTCTGTATAAAAACGTGTTTTCGGGGCCGGAGCGATAGTACAGCGGGTAGGGCGTTCGACTTGCACGCGGCCGACCTGGGTTCGATCCCCGGCATCCCATATGGTCCCCCAAGCACCGCCAGGAGTAATTCCTGAGTGCAAAGCCAGGAGTAACCCCTGAGCATCGCTGGGTGTGACCCAAAAAGCAAAAAAAAAAAAAGTGTTTTCATTGTATTGTGTCAAAATATGATTAAAGAATGGAAATGTTACTATTCCTTTTTCTGTGTCATCTAAATTAATTTCTTTTAGAAGTCCAGAGGATACAGAAGAAACTTGCAGGGGACCCATATGATCTAATAGTGAAAAATGGGCTCATCCATGTCCCTTCATTTCTGTCTTATTGTTGTTGTTTGTTCATTTTTTTGTTTTGGTGTTTCCTGGTGACTTTTATCCAGTGGAAATATTTCAACTGTTTTTCTATTGTGCTGTCTCTGAAATCTATTATCTCAACCATACTTGACATTTTAGGCCAAATAAGTTGAATTTAGAGCTCAACTGATGTATGAGGTGGTCCTTGGAGGATAAGTAGGAGTTTGGCAGACTGAATACACAGGATTGGAAGTTATATCTGGAGCAGAGACAGAGAAGTAGAGAAGAATCTGATTTACTTGGAGAGCAAAGCTTTCTATTGGCTTGAATGCAGAAATAGCTATGGTTAAAGGATGAAAAGAAGACTTCTGGGGGTGGAATGATAAAAAATACAGTAGGTAGAGCATTTGTGTTGTTCCCTATGGACCAGGGTTTGATCCATGGCACCATACATGGTCCCCTGAGCCACACCAGGAGTGATTACAGAGTAAGGAGTGTGTGTTCCTGAAAATAAACATAAAAAGATGCTGCTACAGATTGTGTAGGACTCAGAGTCTTACTAAGTATTAATAGATAATATTTCAGTAAAGTATGATTAATATGGTTTCATTGGAATTAAGACCAATAATATGAATTTTTAGGGCTTGTGAATGAATTGTACATTTTTTGGATATGACTCAATTCTCAAGTTTCAAAATCATTTGTAGATTTTTTTATCTCTTGCAAGGAACATTCAAAAGCCTGTTAATCAGATCCAATATTCCCGAACTTTTCAACAGCTTACCCAATCCAACCACAACTCTAAAGCATTCTTTGTTACCACTCTTTCCTCTTTTTGTTTCACCATATTCTATTTAAAATCTATGTTGTTTTTCAATACTGTGCTTCATTTTTATCTCCGAAAACACTTAACTGTGAATTTAGAATTATCCTTGCCCTAACTTCAATTTTTTTTTCCCCATTACAGTGAACAACATATCACATTCCAGCTAAATAAGAGTAGTCACATTTGGCCACTTGGCACTTTGATGATACTATACTTTTGCACATACATTTATTTATTCAGTATAAGTTGAGTGTCTATTCTGTGTCAGTTTAGACTACAAAGATACAGATATATAAAATGTATTAAATTGATGCCATTTCCTTCCTTACCACACTATTTTTCCATAAGCAAATGCTTTTAAAAATTCTTCAAATCTGTTCAAATGTCCCTTTCTCAATGAAACCTATTTTAGCCACTTTACGTAAAATTGCAATCAGAATCCCATCTAAATTCCTCGGATATTTTCTTAGAACCAATGATCTAATATAGGAAGCATTTATTATGCGTATTAGAAAGCATGTGTCTCCACACACTAGAAGGCCCATTCTGTAAGAGAGGGATTTGTTTCATTCACCAATTTTTCTGGCTTATTGGGACATTCCATAAAACCTCTATCTCAAATGACGTGTTCTTAAAAAAATTTCTTCTGATGACCCAATGGTTTATTTATTTTACCTTTATTTTGGTTTATTTATTACCTTTATTTATTACCTTTATTTTGGTTTATTTATTACCTTTATTTTGTCTTGCAGATAAAGATACTTGTTATTCTATTTTGCCATATATATACATATATATATATTTAAAGTTAAGCTTAATGTTGTTCAGATCATTGTATATCCCATCACAGTCATAGCATTCAACTTATTGGCCTAGGCACAAGAAAAATAATTATTCACTGAAAAAGATGAGAATTGTATGCTGTGAACTAATCTACTATGAAGTTCTTTATTCTTTTTTCAAATATCGTGGCCCAATAATACTATTCTAAGAAGTGCAAGTAATCATTGTGTTCATTCAGCTGCTTTTCCTTCGAATGGGAAACATTTTTAGCCAGTAGTGACCAGTTCTCGATGGCCTGGTTGAATATGTTTGCTATGAACTATTTGTAATCGTTTCCTCTGGTGTTCGAGGGGACTCAGCCTGCAAGAAGCGTTGAAGAAGCTGCAGTGTCTGCTGCAGCCGCGCACAATGTAACAGATGTTCTTTTCTTCTTTAGAGTTCCAGAAAACTATCTTTACTTTGTAAAATTAAAGGGTAGAAATGACACAAATATTTGAGCAGTTCTGATTTCTTAACCCAACCCCAAAACTCAGGGTTTGAAAATAATTGGTTACAGCTGTTTCTTTCCGTTTCTGAAGGCTTGACCACAGGCTGTGCAGGACACGTTTAAGCAGCGGCGCTCATGCAGGCTGGGTGCAGGTGCCTTCACCATTTGGGGAGCACGCTGCCCCTGGGTTGGTAGCCTTGGCGTTTTTTTTTTTTTAAACCTCACGTTGTCCGTGGTGCCTGAGAAATAGATCACTGTCCACCTCTACTGCCTTTTGTATTTACCGTTGTCTTAAGCTTCAGCATTTTCAATGCCCTTGAGGACTCAAAACCATGCTTTACCTTTGAAAGAGTGCCAGCTCATTTAATCAGGCAGAGTTTGAGAGGCCTGGGTGAATTTATTCTATGCATTATTTAATAAAAAATAAATTTAAACTGTGACTTATGCCATGACATGCTTAGCATTTCCCTTCCAGGTTTAAATTTGAGGGTTTGTCAGCACCCTCCCTCGTCTGGATACTGACGTGCTATCAATCTCAGACGTGGGTGACAAGGCCACTGATGTCTTCCCAAGGCTCTTGTTTAATAATTAATTTTTCATTGCCAGCATGTTCAATAAATGGATTACAAAACTTAAGCCCATTTAAAAGGTTTTAGAAATTCATTATTCGTTTTAAAAGATGAATGTGCAAATTAACTATCCCATGATAGATGGAGCATACCCAAACGGACTCAGTTCCTATGTTGCATTAGCCTGTGTTCCTGTGAAGAATGGAGAAAGGTATAAAGTTGCCACCATTTTGCCGACAATGCCAGTGAATCATGGAAGGAATGAGTCTTTTAAAAAGATTTTTAAAAAGTGACATCCAATGTCAGAGATACGTTTTTTACATTTGAATCTTTCTCTTGCACTTAGAACCACGTTGTCACTGGTCACGGTTCATGCTAGTGTCTAGTGTCAGTACCTCAAGTTCTCCCATCAAATAAATTGTGATGAAATCAATGGGATCTTACCAGTTATCACATTCTAACCTTCCCCCAAATTAAATTAATCAATAGAAGCTGGAAGAAAATGCTTGATTTACAGAAAGTTAGAATGATGTATTTTATTTAAATAAATAGCAGATAAATATTGAAAATATTTTAAAGATGTTTAGTATTTTGTAGTATATCATATATTCTTCCATTCCTAGTTTAATTGATGTTTTACAAATGGATGTAGTAACACATTCAACATCCTAAAACATATGTAGCATAAACACACTTATAAACCTTGTTAATAGGTAATTTTTGTAACAGCACCTCAGGAAACAAAAAAAAATATTAAGAATATAAAGAGAAGTCAATGGGTTGATAAACATGCTTTGCATGACGGGGTTTGAGTTTGATCCTCAAAACCACAGATCCCCTGCTGGGAACGATAACTAAACGCTAGACCAGGGGCATCACTGCACTGGGTGTAATAAAAAAACAAAAAATCGGGGGGAGGATGGTGAGACAGTATAGGGGTTAAGGGGCTTACCCTGAAAGTGACTGACCCTATTTTGATACCAAGCACCACATATATCCCCCAAAGCACTGAAAAATGCCAGCATTTATCCCCTAGGCACAGTACCAGGACTAAGTCTTGAGCACCATCAGTGAGGCTAAAACCACCCACATTTCTCCCCTCTCCTCCCCCAAAACCAAAAAGCATCAAAAGCAATTTAGTTCATAAGGATTGAAGAGTATTTGATGTTTCTATTAGAATTTATGTCATATAGATCTAAGTATATTATCTAAATTTTTATGTGAAACATTGTTCTATGAATTTTCTATGATAATCGTAAACATGTTTTCTGAAACTATTTACAACTGAACTACAATTAATTCTGGACCTTTTTAAGAGTGAAGGGCTTTAAGTGATCCAATACTATTTCTCTAGACTGATTTACAATCTCATAAAGGAAATTGGTAATATCTTGGCCTTAGGAAATGACAAAATTCATTATCTCATCTTCCCTGCTCTTCCAATATTTTGTCTTTTAGACATGCACTTCTTTTAAGTTCTTTTGATTGAGATAGCAATTGATATCACTGTATCACTGTTATCTTGTTGTTCATCAATTTGCTCGAGCGGGCACCAGTAATGTCTCCATTCATCACAGCCCTGAGATTTGAGCAGCCTCTCTTACTCACCCTAGCATTGGTATATAAGCACACAAATGTTATATTTTAGGGAAATAGTGTTAATTCACTACTGTTTCCACCACTAAATGTCCATATTCCCCCATTGCAACCCATTAAACCTTTTCACTCACCTCTTTTTCTCCTCTCTTCGTATCCTCTGCAATGTGTATTAAACATGAAGGTTAATTTTCATTGAATATTTTCTTTTCTTTGCTTGGCTTCGTAATAAACTACATATGAGTAAGAACATCCGAATGGCATTTCTCTCCTTCTGACTTATATCGCTTGGGGCATGCATTTTTATCACTTCCGTTTGTTGGTTTGACTAGTCCAAACTCCTTCAGGGCTTTATGCCTGGAATAAGTAATTAATTAGCTTTATTTATTTATTGCCACCCACTATATTCAACTCAGAATGTGAGTGGGGGCAGGGGCTATGGGATGGAAATAGATACTGCTCTAAAATTTAAGAATTCATCTACTAATAACAGTGTGGTCACTTAATAACAGATAGAAGAATTAATATCACAAAAGATATACAAAAGTCTGTAAAAACAAAGTTCTCAGAAGTAGTTAAGTCAGTGCTCTAGCAAGGAAAACAAACGCTATCTCTAGTGACTTTGTTTTAAATTTTCACGTTGTCTTATTCTATTGCAGGGAGATGGATGATTTAACAACATCCAGTTTGTTCCCTTGTTTATCCTTGAGGCAGATACAGCATATTTCCCATATTGCAATACTCACTCCTAACATAACATGGAAACATGCTAGATGGTCAAAAATGTTTTAGGAGTGAATAAATTATTACGTAAATAAAATGTTCATTTTCCTTTGGGGATATTCTTTCCTTTATTATGAATTTCCATTTAGAATTCACTCATTAATTGATCAAAAATAAAAATAATCATGAAAATATCATTGTATATAATTAATATGTATTTAAATGAGCATTTGTCGCACTACTTTTTTTGTACTATTAGGCAAAAATAAAGCTAATTATATCAAATGGAGTCAAATTTCTAATTGGAAGGACATTGCTTACATTTATACCATATTTTAATATAATAATTGCTTGCCTTCTAAAGTACTAGTCAATTCTCTCATTAAGGACTATTGCAATGAATGATTTTGATGTGTCATTTTTCTCTTTTTTATTCATGTGCTCATGCTAGTGAAATGTATTTTATCTTTCATCAGAACATGATTATTTCCTCAAAAAAATATTTTATTTACTCCATGAAAGTATGCATTACTTTTGAAATACCTTATTTATCTTTGTTGCTTTGTTCCTTTTTACTTGAAATTTACATGGTTTACCTCTAGTGAAACCCCTTTACCACTAATGAAAGTTCTGTAGGTGACGCACACACAAGAGACATTTAATTTTGGTAAGTTAGTATTAATTGTGCACTTTTGGTCTTGGCAAGCATGATTAAATACTTCTAAAGAAATTCTAGCCTTGTCTTTTTTGACTGCAATGGAAAAACTGTGCTTCATTGGTTTATACCTATTAATGATTTTAAGCTATGAATGTATTGGTCTTGCAAAATTGAGTTTGACCTGTTGATGAGTTGAAGTTCCATTTTGATTTTTAAATTCTTATTGATAATTATGGATTAAAGAGAATTCAAATCTTTTTCTCACAAAAAAATAAAAAGAAGAAGAAAATAAATGTTCAAATCTGTTCCTGATAAATGTATAAGAGACAAACTGGAGCCAGTAATACATTTATTGTAACTTGGACATACTATTAAAGCACTGTAGCACTGTCATCCTGTTGCACATCGATTTGCTTGAGTAGGCACCAGTAATGTCTCCATTGTGAGACTTGTTGTTACTGTATTTGGCATATCCAATACGCCATGGGTAGCTTACTAGGCTCTGCTGTGCCGGTAGCTTGCCAGGCTCTCTGAGAGGGATGGAGGAATTGAACCTGGGTTGGTCACATGCAAGGCAAACGTCCTACCCACTGTGTTACTATTAAAGAAACACACATATTAAAACTATTTTAGATGAATCTTAAAAAGATAAAAAATATAGCAACTAATAATGCCAGGGAATCAAACTTGATGAAAAAAGAAAGGTAGATTATGTTTTAATTTATTCTCAGTAGCAAGCTTTAATTTAATTTTTGACAGAGAAAGTAGTTCTCAATTATGACAGGTTATGAAAATTAGTATGAGTAGGAATGAAGGAGTTAAATGATGTCAGTTTTCCAGAGTTGATGCAACTACAGAAGTAAATAAGCATAAATACTATTTTGTTCAATGAAAAGTGTGGTGACACATGCCCTTTCTTGAAAACTAAATTTATTTTGAAGAGAAATAAAAATTTGCATCAATTTTGTTTACTGCAAAGTTTGTTTTTGATATACAATGCTTTTGGTTCTCTTATTCTTTAATTTTCTCCTGATGTGTTCTTCTGAGGGAAAAAAATAAAGGATAAGATGATGTTATAAGAACAAGCACTGTCATTCAAATTTTTACCAGACCCAGCATATCTAATACTTGGGGGAGGGGGATTGTTGCTTATAATAATATTTTAGAAATTAGGGTTGTAAAACTTTATCCTGTTTTACCCCTCAGTTATAAAGATGTACAAGAAAATTGCTTTAAATTTTATGACATTCACTCCTTAAAGTCATGTCTCCCTTCATTGATTTTTTATTAAAATTTCTTAGGGAGTTACAAACCTTGGTGAGCAATCACAAAAATATAAAAGAAAAAATAAAAGAAAACAAAAGAAAAGAAAAGAAGAAATCCCACAACATCTTTTGTTTTGCACATATAGCCACAATCTTTCGTTCTAAAAATGTGTTCCTGGTACACTTATTATACTGCTATGGGTTAAAAACTTGTTTTTTTTTTTCATCAATCTTTAAAATGTGCTATTAGAGGGTGCTTTATTTGTTTCTTCTAAGAAAATGGTCTAGGTGTCTAGCGGGACAGTAATTTTGAATTGTTCTACAATGCAGGTGAAAATGCTGCCAGTCGGAAGAAGTATTTCTTCTTGTTCAATACTTTATTTCCCCATTGTGCTAATGGCTCACCCCGTTCTTTAGTATTCTGTGAGAGTCTGAGGAAGTCGCTGCTATACGAAGTGCATAGTCAATTAGATACTCTGTCACATGAAGTGAGAATGTAAATTTTAACAATAATTCAGATATCTACGATAATTTACAAGCTCACAGGATTGTTAGTTCATTTTCCATGAATAAAGTGCTTTCGCGTTGAAGCCAAGATGAAAGTCTTTCTGGTAAAGAGGTTGAGTTAGAAAAAAGACAGGGGCAAAGGAGTAATTTCATAAAGTGCTATTTCTACCATCAGGAAGTGGCATTCATTACTTGATAAAATTAGTTGAGGAATAAATTTCAGTCTGTTTCTCAAATAATTGTATTTGTAAGACCATAGGAAGCAAATCATCAGGAAGATGAAATTAAATTGTAGTCTATTTAATGGCTACAAAATCTCTATATTAAGGAACTTGTCTGTCCCTAATAGCAATATGACTCGGTATTATTTCCTAAGTTCTTCTGGGAGATTGGTGGGTCAGATATGGAAAATATTGCTGGTTAATCTAAAAAGTGATATCCATAACCTCGTTAGTGTGATTTAGAAAAAAAAAATATTTCTTATTCTTTTTGCTCTGTATTATTTCAACTGGTATCATAATCAGTCCATAATTATAATATAGAGCCCAGTCACATCAATGCTTACAATGGTTAGAAAACAAGTAGAGATCTTTTCATTTTTGACTCTCAAAAATCCCTTCTCTAAAACTCTCCTATCATTTTAGTAGTCACAACAGTCAGTTGTGCTCACCAAATTTTTCATATGTGGAAATCTTTTGCCTATGTCACCAACTTTGTACACCACTTACTTGTCTGAATGGCTCCCTAATCTTCTCTGCAGTTATCAAATGTAGGAAAATTCAAGATATGGAATTACAGGGTAATTATCAGGTGTGGTTTATCTTTGGATTCTTTTACTGATACTGAAGCTATGAAAAGCCACCTACCCATTCTGGGCTTTGATTTTTATTTTTTTTATCATCTGTAGAAATAAGTAGGATTAGCTATGTGCCCCTATAGTAACCAGCTCTGAAAAGCTCATTCGAGCTAATTCTTTCCTCAGCCTGGCGTTTGCATTCTTGCCCAGTTTCTTCGTTTACATTCCATATGGGGAATACATTGTGTGTTCTACTTTCTAAACCATTTTTAAGCACCCAAGTACTAACAATACTCGCCAATAACGAAACTTAAATAAATATCCCCATGTGTTATTCTTTCTGTCATGGAATTTTACACAAAACTTATTCTACTTTCTTTAAGACCCCAAATTCTCTCTGTCATTTGTTGCTTAGAGAGGCAGAAATTCTATGCCTTTGTTTTAAAGATTTTTTTTCTTGGAATTTTGAGAGTAAATTGGGGGTAAACTGTCAATACCATTTTAGGTGAAATTTTATTGTATAACATTAAACCTTATGACCAATATTTACCTTTAATACACAGAATTTAATTTTTATCTTTGTACCATAACCAAATTGCTATAGCCGTATTTAACTTGCATGCAATTCCCAATCAATTCTGTTTTATTTAAAAACAGGTTTGGGTTGCAAAAATTCCACTTTAAAATATTTTTGAAGGGACATTTAGGGTGGTATCAAGCAACCTTTTAAATAATTTAAAATAAAATAACTAGTAAAAAATTATGTTTTAAGCGTATTTCTCTGCTTTAAGCCTAGAGCATATAGCTGCTTCACTCATCGGGTAATTATTATTTAAAAGAAAATTACATGAAAAAATGAGGAGTACCTTTTCTAATTATAAGGCTGAGGCTTCACAGTTTTGAGATTATGCAGTTCTTTGCAATATAAATCCTGCCTACCAATGATTTAGTTGATTAAAAAAATAATGAGGTGCATATCATCTTACTCTTTTTTCATTTTGTAAATTTATTGCTATAATACATATTATGTAGGTTGTTGAATGTGGTGATTCACTAGAAAAGTGCAAAACAAGGTCAAATTGGAATGCAGATGAGGTTATAAACTTTTAAAATAGTCAATAAAGCAATTAATGTATCAACAGCATGTGCTATTAAGCAGCAATGTAATGGTGCCACTGATCACACCAGGGTCCTCTGAGTGTTTATAAACAAGCAAAGAGAATGGGCTCCATAGATATTCTGCATGCACAAGGCAGAAAAGTACCAGCAAGCAGCCTTGGGTTCGTTTAGTGGAATTTATTTCAAATGCTTCCCAGAAGCCCAAAAATGTACCTCGTACAGAGCAAGCTTTGGAGGGATAAAATGGAGATATGTAGCATATAAATTACAACTTCTGTTTTTAGTTTATTTAGCATTTTAAATGTAAAATAAATGTGCATTCATTGTAGTAAATGTAAGTAAAACTACTGTGGAAACTAAAAAAAAATCTCTACTCATTTCATTGCTATTTGCAAAGATAGGTTTTGTTATATTTATTTTGAGTTGTTTCCTCATTTTTTTTCTATATAACCAGGTAAAAGATTCAAAATATATATATATATATGTAGGTGAATGCTTATCCATACATATATACATATGTATATACATACATGTATACTAAAACTGATGTGTATAGATCCATCACATACATATAAACTCATGTCCCTGCCTATGATAGAGCTAATGTTATGCCTGTTATTTGTTCTCTAGTTTACCCTAGAGAACTGTTATGTGCTAGTTCTAGATTACATAGAATACTATTATTTAATCTTTTTATTATTGTAAATGTTCCTTAGAATGTGGTCTATCTTCTTGTGGAACAGTATATAGCTTGACATTCTGTGTAAAAGGCAATGATTTAAAGTAATATATAGGAAGGTGTTACATTGCTGTGCCACTATTCTTCAAAAGTGTGCAATACTGCCCCCTGGAGGACACTGTAATTATCCATGGTGGTTGGAGCCCACAGGTGCAAGTGTTGGTGTCACTTTCTCTTTGTTTGCTTAAAAGTAGATTTCCAAGGGAACAGGAATGATTTTTTTCCCTGAAAGATGGGAGGAAGGCCAATTAGTTTGGGAACCTCTGCTTTATGGCTTTAGTTCCCCCAAAGGATGTTTTAGAAAAATCCCTATAAAAATGTTTGTGAAGCAGGCCAGAGAGATAATACCTCAGGCTGGGTGCCGCCTTGCGCCACCAGAGGCTTAGCTGGGTTTGATGACAGTACCCATATGGTCCCTTGAGCACCACCAGTAATGACATGTGAGCTCAGACCCAGGAGTAAGTCCAGAGTACTAGAGTGTGTGACACCAAAACTGGGTGGGGTTGGGGGGAGGGCTGGAAGAAAGAAAGGAGATATTTGGTAAATATAAATTCCTAGAGTAAAAATAAATAATTGATGGTGACTCCTCTACCATTAACTGTGTGTATGGATGTTCTGCTAGTCAGACTTTAATTATTTCCAATAACACTTTGGAAGTTGTATCAGGCTTTACTGACTTTTATCCTTTGAATAAAAAAAAAAGTGATTCCGTTGCAATTGCTTTGTCATTATCATTTGTTTACAAGGTGCCCCCCAATGCAGAAATGCTTAGGTATGTTTTGGCTGATATAATGCAAAGACAAAGTATGAATTTATGAACTTTTAGGAAACATTAGAGATAAGAATATGTAGTGTCTCTAGACCAAATGAATAATCATTGATTCAACTGATGCTTATCTTTCTACCCATTTACACATTTCCCCCCTCCCTAAGAAAAAATGTGCTTGAAGCAGCACATTCAATTGAAAGCATATAATAAAGCTACCTCCAGCCCATAGACACACATGTAAGCGATAAACATCTAGTTTACTAATTTACATGCTTTTGTAGTAGGGAGATGATAAGCCATTATCAGTCAGTCACCCTGCAGTTATTATTACAGAGCCTGAACAGTAAAACAGCTGAGCATCATTCAATGAGTAAGTACGTTTTATATTTAGGCATGCAAATTATCTGAGTTGATGCTCATTATAAATCAAAAGAGAACTGGATGGGCCAAGAAGATAGTTCAAATGACAGAGCACACGCCCAACATGGGCAAAGCTCTGAATTCAATTTCTGGCACTACATGCTTTGCCCACTGCCAACTCTACACCACCACATGGAACCATAGAGTCCCCACCCGGCTTGAGATTCACCAGAGTGAGCCATTATAAAAAAAAATTAGAATTCAAGAAACAGTTGTATCCGTGCTCAAGAGACTCTGTTGGCCAGTTGGAAGATTAGATGGTAACTAATAAACGAGAGCAGAAAATGTGAAATACAATGGTCCTCACGAGCAGACGTTTCCAAATAAAACTTTGTAAACAAAATACAGATCACTAAAACTCTGTTTACTATTAGCAGGGAGAATTATATTTTATGTTCTGGTTAGTAATACTTTAAAATATAGCCAAATATTTGGTTTTAAAAACCATGGTTAACAAATTTAAATTATAGTTAAATTATTTCCTTCATAATTCACTACACACTACATGTGAATGGACTTCTGTTTTCATTGATGTTGTTTCTGGGCCAACCCTGGTGGTGCTCAGGGCTTTCTCCTGATGCTGTGCTCAGTAATCACTTCTGGCTGAGCTTGGAGACCCATACAGGGTGCTAGGGGTCCAACCTGCGTCTGCAAGCAAGGACCCTGTCTCTCTGTCCCTGTCTCTTTCTCTGTGTCTCTGTCTCTGTCTCTCTCTGTCTTTCTCTCTCTCTTGCTCTCCCTCTCCTCTCCCTCTCCATCTCTCTCCCCCATATTTACGTTCTTAAGAACCACACAGGCTGGTAACAGAATTAATGTTAAGAAAAAATCTTTTAACATTTACCATACCCAATTATTTCCTCTCTTCCATTTACAAAAGAGAAAACCAGAAGCCAAATGAATTCAATGTTTTCTCCTCTGCCAAAAACAGCAGTGCTGAGAAAGAACCTTTGCTTGAGCTCTCCAAGCATGCGTATTTTCCTGCTGTACATGTGAGTGTTTGCTATGGAAATAAAAGGTCTTGGCTAATTGGTGTGGGTTTGAAAATGCAGACTCTAGATATATTTTTACTGGGATAGGTGTCTTTAAATGATATGACCAATGGCCTGAGTTCTGGGCTGGGAGAAGCTCAAAGGACTAGTCTACGAGCTCTTGGATGCGGTCTCTGCACAGCCTGGTCCCCCTGCCTGGAGCACCGCCAGGAGCAACCGTTGAATAAAGCAGCAGGAATAACCTCTTAGCATTGGCAGCTTTGGCCTCAAAACAAAACAAAGCTCTCATAAGTACTTAAATGTCTAATTAAATTTTTTTGTTTGTTGGTCCCCTTTTTCTGAGGGCCGGAAAGGCCGGGCACACCAAGCAGTGCTCAGAGTTAATCCTGGTTCTGTGTTCAGGGATCACACCTGGCAATGCTTAGGGCACCGTATGTGGTGCGTGGGATTGAGCCTGTCTTACCTTCTGTACTGTCTCTCCAGGCGTCAATATTTCTTTAACTAATCTCCGAAGAACGATAGATCATTCTAGAAATTTTATTTTATTTTTTTTTGTTTTTTTAGTTTGTCATTAATCTTTATTTTCTCTTTCTTTATCAGAAATATATTACAGAATTACATAATTATTACAGAAAAGTTTACTAGAGCAAAACTCATGATTTCTTTTCTTTTGTTGGGGGGGACTGAAGTGTTCTGTTTATTTAAAAATAACCAGAACATCATTTCTAAGCAATTGTTTTACATGGCATATTTTCTTCTTTGATGAATTTTACAAGGCCTAAATTTATTTTTTTTAACAAAAATTTTATTTTATTGAATCACCAAGTGGAGAATTACAATGCTGTCAGGCTTAAGTCTCAGTTATACAATGCTGAAACAACCATCCCTTCGCCAGTGCCCATATTCCACCACAAAAAAAAAAAAAAAAAAAACCACCCAGTACACCTCCGATCCCGCCCCCCTCCCTACCCCCTCTCAGAACTGATAAATTTCACTTTACTTTCTCTTTATTTTGGTTACATTCAATATTTCAACAAAAACTTCACTATTATTGTTAGGAGTACCCCACTAGAGTCAGACCTGTTGTGAAGAGGTATGAGGTCGTGCGGTTTTGGATTTCTGTACTTTAGCAACTAAGTCCAGGGAGATTTCTTTCAGATATTGGATCATTGTAAGCTTGTAACTCTCATCTGTGGTCCTCATAATATGGTGGTCACCACGCCCTTCACCCCCTGCAAGGAAGAGGCAAAAGAGAGGAATACCTTTCCCCTCTTGGGCAGGCATGGGGCCTCGGCTTAGTTCTCAGTGTGGAGACATTCTGCAAGGAGCTGCCTATACCAAAAGTAGTTTAGCTGGCCTCTGGAGTCATGCTCGTGCAGCTGCGGAGCCTTGCTAGCAATTTTAAAAGAAATAGACAGCTAATATTTTTCCTATTCTCTTTTACAGAGTAAGCAGAATCTGAGCAGAAAAGTTTCACCATTCTAGTCTAATATTTGAAAAGCTATATACATTCATATACATGTCTTTTCATGAAAATTTAATCATGTAATTACGGTGAATATTTATCCACCTCACATAACTGTAGCAAAAGGATATGCATGTAGAGTATCTTAAGTTGGTATTAGTTTAAATACAATATTCAGAATGGGGACATTCATAAAAATTCACTTTTCAGAGGAATATAATTTTTACTTACATTAGAATGCATCAGTGAAAACAAGAGAGAGCATATAACTAAAATTTTATGATTTTTGTTGCCAGACCACACACTTAAACTCGTGTTTTAATTTAAGAATATTTTAAGCCATCTGCTGCATCTCTAGTAATTCTGAGAATGCAATCAGTTCCTAATTACTTTCTCAAAAGATGGATAAAGTAGTGAATAATCCAAATGCTATTTATATTTGGCTAATTACCTTTCTATGTTCTCTTTCTTTTTAATTTTTCTTCTCTTAAAAGTTCTCTAACAGATAAAGCTAACCTCTAACATATTTTCTGGTTTTGTGAATTAGAAACAAACTTTCGATTTTTTTGTTTGTTTGTTTTGTTTTTTTTTAGTAATCCAACTCAGCTGATTAGTAAAGAGAGAAGAGAATTCTGTCATGGCTAATAATTTGTAAATTGTATCCTATAAAGTGACATTGTAACTTGAAACATTTTAAAAGCAGTGTCAACTTTGAAGAGATTCTTCAGATCTTAAGAGGGGAAAGGGTAATTTATAGGAATGAGAGTATCCCAAGGCACAGGCAGGACCGATTGCAGGACGGATTGCCTTGCCCTAGTTCAATTCTCTGGCAGCACATAAACGACCACCATGCCCAGCCAGGAGTTCTCCCTAAATACAGAGCCAGGAGTAAGCCCTATGTACCACTAGACACGACCTCCAAACAAAACAAAACAAGAACAGAAAAGGCAATCTATTAAAAATCATCCGTGAATCTTTTTCTGCATCCACTGCTTAGGAACTTTAATGCAAATTCCAATTTAAGAGAAAAGAAAAATGTGCCACTTAAGAAAAATCACTGCCTGTTACAGAATGGCACTGTTAGCTCTAATAGAAACCCCATTTAGTTTGGTGGAATTCTACAACATTTTATTTTACTTAAATTTTTCGTGGGAAGGCTCAGGCTTTACTCTTAAAGATCTGTGATCTGCTCAGGGTTCACTTTTTTTCATGAAAAATTTGCAGAACAATATGTGATTGTAGGGCTCAAACCTGAGATCACTTACATTCAAGGAAAATGCCTGATCCACTGAAGGCATTTTATTTCGTGGGCCCTTTAAAAAACTTTTTTTTTTCACTGTGTAGATTCAGACCCAGGGTCTCGTCAATTCAAGGCAAATGCTCTAGTACTAAACTACATCCCAGGGATGCAGCAAATTTTTAATAAATGTACTTTGGAAGATACACAAGACATAACACTAACCCAGTAAAAACTCTTGACTAAATATCAACAAAAATACCAGCTCAAGGGGCTGGAGTGATAGCACAGTGGGTAGGGCAGTTTGCCTTGCACACAGCCAACCTGGGTTCAAATCCCAGGATCCCATATGGTCCCCCAAGCACCGCCAGGAATAATTCCTGAGTGCATGAGCCAGGAGTGAGCCCTGTGCATCGCCGAGTGTGACCCAAAAAGAAAAAAAAAAAAAATACCAGGTCAAACTGGCTGAAACTGACAAGCAAAAAGACAAGTTTTCATAGTGGTTTGATCAAGGTGGATTTTCATCCGTTTTCTTGGTGCACCTTTATTTTGTTTTCGCATGTATCATCTGTCTGGCCTCTTCCCTAGAAACAAAAGTGTTAGCAAAGTTCTTGACTTAATATAATTCCTGTTTCGTGTATCAGCAAGACCTCTCCTCTGACTATTCCAAGCTAGTGCATTGACTGGCCCTACAACTACACCGGTTGTACTTACAAAATGTCTTGTGCAGTTTGGCTAGGCCTTGGGGTGTGTATCTATTACTACACCAACTTGTAAGTAAGGAGTATGACTGGAAAAGCAGTTAAACTCTCACTATAGTGCTGCTACTTCCTGAAGCTTTTTGATGTAAAAAATATCAAATCCTACAGTATACGTCATTAAAATTTGAAACCCAAACAAATGAGAAATAAGCACTAGAGCATTTGTAACATTGAATATAGGGATTTCCTGTTGTAGTTTCTGATTATTACTTTGTGAATATTTTTGCAATGTTTTTAATGATGTTTCAATTAGTACTGTGTTATGTTCATCTGATTGTGAAATAGTTCAAACTTGTCTTATTTTTATTACACAATATACATTATAAATTAATATTTTCACGACCATTATTATATTTTATATGATTATAAACATTCACTGTAATACTGTTGTACAGTCATCCCATTGTTCATCGATTTGCTTGAGCAGGGACAAATAACGTCTCCATTGTGAGACTTGTTACTGTTTTTGGCATATTAAATACGCCACGGGGAGTTTGCTAGGCTCTGCCATTTGGGCTGGGTACTTTCAGTAGCTTTCTGGGCTCTCCGAGAGGGAAAATATTCACTATATATATTAATATTATATCATTCAATATATAATAACTCCATACCTATTTTATATCAAAATATCTAATATAGAATATTTAGCATTTATACTACAAAACTTATACTACAAGACTATTTATTAGAAATATGACTTTTTCATATAAGTTTTACAAACATAAAAAGTTAATAACTATATTTTCCTGAATCCATCTAGCTAATTCTGGTTTTCAGTCTGTGTATTGCTGATGAGAATTTCTTACACCTAAATGGCATAGTTTTATCAGTTAATTTAATAAATACTTTTGAAATCCTCTCTATGCAATATTCTCTGAAAAAATGTAAGCTAATAATGGAATTAAAAGTTTTCCTTCTGACCTTAGATATGTGTTAGAATGAGATAAAGAATTAAATAAGATATTGAAAACTATATCAAGGGTTTGGGCTTTCTGTAAATAAAGTCACTGTCACTGTCATCCCATTGCTCATCCACTTGTTCGAGCGGGCACCAGTAGCGTCTCTCATTGAGAGACTCATTGTTACTGTTTTGGCATATCCAATACACACAGGTAGCTTGCCAGGCTCCGCTGCTCGGGCTCAACACTCTCGGCAATAAAGTCAAGTCAAACGAATAAATAGCAGGCAAGGTAGTGAAAACAGATGTGAATTGGATGGACAAAAAGTACTCTGATAAAATGAATTCAGAAAGGAGAAATGAGGAAGAAGCCCAGTCAAAAATCAAGATAAATCTCCATTAGTTGGAGAAGTTATTGAAAACGCTGGCAGCAATAATCAAGGTTTAGCACAAAAGCCCATTATGATTTCCAAAATCATAACTTCTCCTACTTTATTTGACAAGAAAGAAGGGAATTATTAGGGGGGAAACATAGACACTGAAGTCAGAGTCTGCAAGGACGAGAAAACCTCATAGGATATTTATGATGCAACTTTATGTTCTGTTCTGAGAAACAAAGCCAGTGTAGAACGTTGCAGAATCTGACATGGCTAGAGATTTTATTAGGACTATCTGGTCTTCTGGGTGAGAATAGGCTGTATGTTTTTTGTTTCATACACAAATATTTTCAACTCCAATATATTGGTCACAGTTTTAGTGGTAACGCGATTGATGTGGCTTAGTTCTTACTATTCTAGAAAGCAGAAATTGTCTTTACTTCCAATTTACATTTAAGTCAGTGAGGTTCGGAGAGATTAAGTAAGTCTCCTGGTGTTGAAGTAGCAGAGTCAAAGGTGGTGACCTCTGTGTGTACATCAGTTTGACTAAAGCTCAGAATTATAACCCAAGGTGAAGCGTTTTATCATAGAGCATTTAACCTCTCCTATTCGGTTAATTGGACCGTGGATAATAGCATATTGCTGAAAGGTAGTGAAGGGACAAAGAGAAAAGCATTTATTTTTGTCAGTTATGTATTTTTGAAAAACATATTTTTGACAAAATATTTCAGAAATCTCTCTAAATGCCTTGTTATTCAGATTACTTTGTTTCATTTTCTTTCTATGGTCATAGTAAAAGTGGGGAAGTGGCAAACTTCTCAATTATGATGATACAACTCTGTTGCATTCTGTTTTATTTATTATTATTTATTCTATGTGCGGTTTTATTTTATTTTTTCCACAATCAACAGTATAAAGGGCTTAGTTCTGTTCCTGTTCTCTTGCAGTGCTCAGGGAATGCATATATGGTGCAGGTGAATGGACTTGGGTCAGCCACAAGCAAGGCGAGCATATTTACCCCTATGCTCTCTTTCTCATCTGCAAATCTTAAGTGATACACTTATGTGTACAAATACGTTTTATTTTATTTTCAAAATCTTTTGTTTAGTCTGACAACGTTTTTCAAATTTGAAAGATCACTGAAAATTTCTCTCAAAAAATGGAATGTCTCATAAAATTTAACTAAATTTAAATGCAGATGAACAACATGGCTTCATATAATTAATGGAAATTAGCCCTTTATGAGATAATTCTGGATCAAATTTAAAAGAATACTGATAAAGGAATTAAGAAATCATGATATTTTTTTCTTTATTCTTCAAGTCATTGCTTAAATAAGACAGCCTGGCCTTTAACAAGGAAAGTTTGGAGGAATAGTGATCTGTGTAGACTAGTTAGCAGAGGGAATACTGATGACTTCAGGCATTTATGAAGAGCTTGTACATGAAATTACTAACTGGAATCATCCTGCTCATGACTTAAACATAGGGAGGGCTTGAAGACGATTTTCAGGCCAATGGGATACCCTCTCATATCTGTGATAATGGCCTGCATCAAAAATTTCCAGAAACAAGTTTGTGAATATATGGAGAAATGAGAACCCCTGAAACACCTTTAGTGGGTCTTTAAATTTGTGCAATCTCTTTTGAAATGGACTGGAGGGATAGCACAACGGGTAGGGCATTTGCCTTGCAGACAGCCAACCCAGGTTTAATTCCTCATCCCTCTCAGAGAGCCCGGCAAGCTACTGCGGGTATCCTGCACACATGGCAGAGCTTGGCAAACTACCCATGGCATATTCAATATGCCAAAAATAGTAACAACAAATCTCACATAGGAGATGTTACTGGTGTCCACTCCAGCAAATCAATGAACAATGGGACGACAGTGCTACAATGCTTTTGAAACCTTTAAATATTAAGTATATAACTACCCTATGAGTCAGCAACCCTGTACCTAAGTAGCTATCCAAAGAATGCAAAATAACTAATTCAAAAAGCAATGTGCATGCCTATTTTCATTAGCCAAATATTGAAGTAACCCAGTTATCTAGGTATAGAATATATGACATATCAATCAATCAATCAATCAATCAATCACAATATCCCGTTAATCACTGATTTCTTTTTTTTTAATTTTTTTAATTTATTTATATTTAATTAGAGAATCACCATGAGGGTACAGTTACAGATTTATACACTTTTGTGCTTATACTTCCCTCATACAAAGTTCCCATTCTCCACCACCCGTAAACCCAGTGTCCCTCCCACCCTCCCCAATCCCATCTCCCCCCCACCCCACCCTGCCACTGTGGCAGGGCATTCCCTTCTGTTCTCTCTCTCTAATTAGCTGTTGTGGTTTGCAATAAAGGTGTTGAGTGGCCGCTGTGCTCAGTCTCTAGCCCTCATTCAGCTCGCAACTCCCTTCCCCCACATGGCCTTCGACTACAATGTAGTTGGTGATCGCTTCGCTTCTCTGAGTTGCCCTTTCCCCGGAACGTGAGGCCAGCCTCGAAGCCATGGAGTCAACCTCCTGGTACTTATTTCTACAGTTCTTGGGTGTTAGTCTCCCACTCTGTTATTCTATATGCCATAGATGAGAATCACCGATTTCTTGGGTGGGCTCAGTAACATCTCATTTCGTCCTTTCCCTGAGATCTTAGAAGTCTCTCTCCACTTGGCCCTCCTAATGATGCTGCACTGAGGGCTCTTCAGGGTTAGGGGAATGAGATCCAGCTTGTTACTGGATTTTGCATATGAATACACCACAGGAAGCTTGCAAGGCTGTCCCATGGGGGCAGGAAACTCTCAGAAGATTGCCAGTTTCTCCCAGAGGGAGAGTATGCTAAGCGGCTGCGCGCTTCTGAGAGCTAGCTTTTAAGTCTCTCTCTGGATGTTGGCCCTTGATGGGATTACACACACCTGGGTTCCTCTGCCAGTACCTTCATGCATGAGGCCCATCTGAACGTGTAGAGAGGAGCCTCCAGCATGGCTGTAGTTATGTTCCAGTGGACTTCAGCCGCCGGGAGCTCTGTTCAGGGTGGGGAGGGAAGCTGGAGCCCATCCTCTCTGAGGGGCCCCTGGGTAGACAGCCAGGCGTGCGGGCAAGAGACTCTCTTTATTATATATGACATATATATAATAAAATTTATACATAAATTATTTATAAAGTGTTATATATATATATATATATTGGGATATGCATACAAAATGTGAGACTCAGAGTGGAATAGTAGCAACAGGATTGGAATTAGAGTGGGTCAATCAAAGTGATAGCTGAGACAAATACTAAAGGACAAGTAATAAAGTACTGAGACAAATACTAAAGGCAAATACTAAAGGACTTCATCCCTTTGTCTAAAATCATGAAGACAAGCAAACGCAGTAGAAACAAACCGGTGGAGACTGACTATGCAGGACTCTTCAAAATAGAGGAAGTCAATGAGAGGATTATAAGTTAGAGGGAGTTAATGAACTGTGATAAAAAGACATTGCCATTTTTGTAAGTGCAGTGTGAAATAACATATACTGTGAAGAAGTACAAACTGTTAATTTGAAACATATAGAATAATCTTTATCAATGTTATCTCAATATGAATAGAGCAAAAGAAAATTGACTCACTTTATTTATTTAACAGACAAAGCAGACAAGGCTTCTATAACCCTGTTCTTATAACTAATGCTGAGCTATAACGCAGCTTCTATGTTCAAAATTTACTCATATTTATATGTATATCATATGCCTTTTATAATTCTGCTTTTTATTGTATCTTCAGGTCACCCTCCAGAGAAAATTATTTATGTTTGATGCTAATAAAATAATTATTTATTTCCATTGGTGACTATTGTTAAACTAATCCTTTATTATAAATAATATCAAAGTCATAAAATGTATATCATTACCTGAATTTCATTTCATACTTCTATAACTCAGTTTATTTTCATATATTATTTCTTTTAATTAATATTACAAAAAATCAGGGAAACGGATGGACATAAATTACATTCTACAAGTAGAGAACTCTAATTTATGGAGTAGCAGACTTCTGTCTATAACCTGATCGGCCAGTGAGCTCTTTTTTTCTGAAGTAGAAATTTTATAATTAACACCATCTTTAGTAAACTAAGAGGTCAATAAGTTTAATTTGGATCAAGCTTTAGATATGTAATTATACTAATAATTTTAGAATATTTCTCAGTTGTCTTACTATAATTTATTAAATTTGACTATTTTATTTTGTTTTTGAGCCACTCCTAGTGGTGCTCAGGGCTTACAATTGTCTCTGCACTCAGGGATCACAGGGGCCATATGGGGTGGGGAGTAGGGATCCCACTCAGGTCAGCATTGTGCAAGGCACATGCTCTACCTGCAGTACTATTGCTCTACCCTCTTACTACATTTTGCGTTTTATCCATTATTCTCATTTTTCTCTCTTCTGAAAATTTTTTTAAGGTCAGTGCTTAATACATTCTGTTAATAGATGTAACACCTAGCATATAGCACCTGTTCAAAATAGACTGTTAATAGCAAAACACATGGTGCTTACTTGAATATGGATTGTACAAAGGCTGGCTATGTTGGAACAAATATAGCATATAAAACAGCTTGGAACCAGTATGTGTGTTTTTATGTCATTTTTGTTTATTTGTGTTTGATTTATATTGAATTTCACCTTACTGCTCTTTACTACTGAGAAGGATTTTGCTAAAATATTTATTTATTTTGCAAACATTTATTAAGACTTATTGAGTAAGAAGTTTTAAGCCAAATGTTTTTTTTATATAAAGTAGTTATTAAAAATCTTATCTACAGATGTCTTTTATGGTCTCAGTCTAGCTTGGTATCGATTAATAGTTCCTTTGTTGAGAAGGGAGGGACTCCTAAGCAGTGCTCAGAAGGTGCTAGAGCCTTTCTTTGATTTTCAGCCAATTGAGGCAGGAGTTTGAATCTATGGCCTGAGGACTGATACTACTTGGGCTCTCCAGTGCTGGAGGTACCTGGGCTAGTCTCATAGTTCCGGGGAGCTTCAAACTCCAGGCATTTTGGTGCTTGGAGACCCCCAGGGTCACACCTGATAATGCTCAGGGAATCAGATAGTGCAGGAAATCCAACATGGATGGGTTGCTTGTTAAGCATGAGTCATAATTGTTGTACTATCTCCCAGTCCCTGACAGATGTGATTTTATATTAGTGAGCATGCAAAATCGTATATGATTATAAATTGTGATAAATATTATTAACTGGAAAAGGGAGGGAATAAGAAAGGAGATGGACACCAAAACTTTAATGAAATGAATGTAGTAAGTATATTCCTTTTATATAGCTGATATTGATTTATAACATTGTAAAATATATGTACACTATAAATATATAGCATGTGCAACCCTATATATTATTTTGGAGTAGTTAACTATCTCTTCAAATGTGAATTACATACCATGCTAAGAAGATTTATTTTATTTTGAAGAAGAAAAAAGAATATTTCTTTTGCCGTGCTTTGGTTTCTATTAGAGCCACCCCTGGTGGTGCTCTGGGTTTACTCCTATCTCTGCTCATGGATCACTACTGATAGGATCCACGGGACCATGTGGGGTGCCTATGAGTGAACCCAGATTACCGATGTGCAAAGCAATACCCTGTGTCCTATTCTATTTCTCTAATCCTGAAGGAGGATAATTTTTAAAGAAGTAATATTCAGAGGCAGGAGAGATAGTACCTGCTTAACATACAGATTAACCTTGTAGCACAGGATCCCATAAATATAATCCAGTTGAGCTGATAGAGCCCTGTAAGCTCCACAAGACTGATGGGGTTGTTCATGGTACTTTAAATTATCATTTAAATGAGCCCAAGTTTCAACATCTGAAAATAAGTCTCCTATACTCTCATATTGATTACAGTATCATTAATGGCAACAAAAACAGAATCCAAAAATATATAGAGAGAAAGAGTACAAGACAAAATTATAAATATCCACTACTTGAATGAATTCATCTTAATCATCACTTCTATGTTTGTTATAATGCTAGCTTAATGAAAAATTTCCCAGCTTTAATATTTTCTTTCCATTTATGTCTTTAAAGATTTGAAGAGCTTGAACAAACATACGAACAGAGATAAACTTAGCATATTTTCATTTATTATCATTGACATTGGTACTATGTGGTCCACCCAATTATTGAAATTTCACCTAAAGAATCAAGATTCTTTCCACTGTACTGTGCACTTTCTGTAAGTAAGTTGGTGGCATGGACCATTTCCAGGGAGGAGAATGGTTTTCACCAGCAGCATTACTTCCCAGCACTCCATTCTAGTAGAAGCTGGGTTCCTAGAAGAATTGCCGCTGCTAGTAGGATGATCTGAAGTCCTCTATAGAGAGACCTTCTGCTCAGTTCCCATTCAAGTTGGAACCAGCTATGACAGTTGTCAACAGTGCTCCTTCTGATGTCTCCCAGTTGTGTTCCATTTAGAATCAGTACTGCAAGAGACACCTGCTGGGAAAGCCTGAACAGAAAATCTGTGTAATTCTGGCAAACATATGTAGACAATAATATCCCTTCCCTACCTTGGCAATACATTAATAAAGCCTTTAAGACAACAGAATCTTAAGTCGGGTTTGTTGTTGATTAGTGAAGAAATATGGATAGCAGCATCACAGCATTCTGATGTGTGCCTACAGCTGTGATCTGGGCATCACCATGATTTCCTGAGGCAATGACTCTCCTGCCATATGCTGCCATTTAAAGTACAGCCTATGATTCAGGCTGCAGTGCTCATAAAATCTGCATATAGATGGTCACTCACACAACTTTAATCCCCCCCACGAGGCATATTTTCCTTCTTCGTAGGAAAATCAGGTAAGATCTCCCACGGATCAATAATAAAGATGACATCTATTGTAAAATTATAGAAGAGTTATACTATTTAGGAAGAGCAAGGCTTGATTGTAAACTACCAGGCATAGAAAGAATTAGAATTCTATTAATAGGGTGGGAAATAATATAGCACAATTCTATCAGGCATATAATAAATTAGAAATCTATTATAGAGAGGGAAATAATATAACACAATTTTCCTATAAGACATAGGCAGGATTAGACATCTGCTAATAAGGTGGGAAGTAATAGAACACAATTTAAATCTAGTACGTGCTCTAGTAAATAAAAGAATACAGTGTCTCAACTGATTATTTAGACAAGATGGCTTGAATCCCTGATACAATGTGGGGGGG
This sequence comes from Sorex araneus, assembly GCF_027595985.1. Lineage (NCBI taxonomy): Eukaryota > Metazoa > Chordata > Mammalia > Eulipotyphla > Soricidae > Sorex > Sorex araneus. Next base: position 262,750,800 of record NC_073302.1, on the reverse strand, counting down.
AGATTATCTACTTTTTATAATTCGGGATAACTTTCTCAAAGAACAAAATGAAACTTTTTGTTTCAATTTTGTTTTAGAAACAAAATTTCTGAAACTTTCTAAAATAGATGTTTTATTTTATGATATTTTTCTTTATTATCAAAAAGTATAAAATTAAAATGGTAGTGCAGCTAGGTCTATAAAAGGAAAAGAAAACAAAGGCTTCACTCCTGCAAATATCATATTTGTCCTTTTCTCAGCTGTTTGATTACAGATAAAATGTAATATCCTGGACTGGATATAAGTGATACACTAGACAAATGACAGATTTTATTCTGTTTTCCCACCTCTCCTGACTTATAGCTTACGGGACTTGTCCCCAACCTTAGCATTGTCTGCCTTGCCTAAATATTGACTCCAGTTGTTCATATTGGTCTTGAGCTTTATTGGGTTTATGCAATTGCTACTCCTAATAAAATATAGTATGCATGGGAACAAGGTGTGTTTCTTGCCTAGGGCTATCTACAGTTTATTCATGAAGCCCCAAATCATTTGAAACTCAACAAATTATTTTACTGGTAAAATTTCAGGCACTGAGAAACTCCAGAAAGGAAATGAATTTTAGCCAAAGGGCCTGTAATGTCCTTTTCAAATTAAACTCATATATGGGTTGCCTAGTGGAACTTTAAATACATCTCTAGTTTATGTGTTCCTTAGAGTGACTGTTTTATAAATGAGAACCGTATTTTCTATGCATCTATTCCTATTAATTCCTTAAAATAAACTATCAGTTTCCCTTCAATATTTAAAACTTTAAAAGAAAGGGGAAAACTTATACTTGAAATACAATTTGACTGTAAGAATTTTAAAATCTAAGGCTATTGATTCTGTAGATTCAGGTACATAATACACATTAGTCACTTTACACTTGTTTTTTCCCTAGAAGGACAAAGAGGGTAGCTCCTGTTTCACTTTACACGTGCCTCCTCTTTGGGGAGAAATCTTTTTCCAATGCCTGCTCTCTCCTTCAGTATCAGTTTATAACTCTTAAAAAAAAAATAAATCAGCAAAGAAGTATCTCTCACAGAATGTTTTGTGTGATTAACTGTGTCACACTGATTACAAATTGGCTCCTGAACATTATTTCCTTAGAAACATATTACCGGACTCAAGACCTAGTACAGTTAGCTACTTTGCAAGAGCTGTTACTTGCCTTCCATGAGATTGACCTGCACTTGGTTCCCAGACACTGCATACGCTACCCCTAGCACCACCAGAAATGATTTATGAGTACATAGGTAGGAGTGAGGCCAGAGCACCACTAAGTGTGCAACAACTCCTCCCCCCCACCAAATCAAGAGAAACATATTACTTCTTGTTCATTATAAACTTGCTTTAGGAGGTAGATGAAAACATAGCAGCCAATGTATAAATAAATAATTTTTATCATCTCTTATTAAAATTCCTTCCATTTCCTTGAATATACTGATATTTCCCCAAGGTTAAGAACATTGTTTTTATAATTCCAGCACCTACTTATCGGCTCCTAGCATATAGCATGCTGATAAAGGGTTGCTGAGGTAGACAGTTAATGAACATGGAAGTGCATGTTAAGTAATCCTTCAATTTCTTTTTCATTCTTCCTCCTATCTCTTTTTGACACTTGTCTAAGTCAAATGTTCAGCACTGGCTAGCTGTTTTTCACTTTGCAGAAAGTATTTTCATCTTAAACAGTAGTTATTCTGTAATTGTAAAATAAAAGCATGTTCTTCTTGCAGGTATCTTCATTGGGTATCTTCTTAACTTCACTTTTTCCCCCTTATCTCTACAATAGAATTAATATCTGCTCAGTAAATATTTTATGACTAGCCATATATACCTATAAAGGACATAGGCAATCTAAGTATAATTTGTATTAATATAAATGATAATAAATTATTAACCTATTTAAAAAATCATTAGCTATTTTTGTGATAGTTGTTAGTTGTTGCTCCTATGTGAGTGCTATAGCAGCTGCCACTGCAAGGACAGTGTGACTCCTGGCAATACTAGATACCACCAAGACTCCTCCTTGGATTTGTGGTGATGAGTGCTGAGAACCCAGCTAAGGACCTTGCACATTCAAAACATGTGCTCTAACACTTGAACCATGTCTTTGCCTTTAATACTTTCACATTAGCACAGATCCCTCCCTCCATTAAAAATTTTATTGTATTGATAGCTCTTCAAGAGAAAGAGGTTTTCATGTTAGAAATAGTTCTGTTACTTATAATCCAATGGGCTGGAGCGATAGTTCAGTGGGTAGGGTGTTTGCCTTGCATGCAGACAACCCAGGTTCGATTCCTCCATCCCTCCCAGAGAGCCCAGCAAGCTACAAAGAGTATCCCACCAGCATGGCAAAGCCTTGTAAGTTCCCCATGGTGTATTCAATATGCCAAGAACAGTAACAAGTCTCACAATAGAGATGTTACTGGTGCCTACTAGAGCAAATTGATGAACAATGGGGCAACAGAGCTACTTATAATTCAATAAATTGTGTTGATTTCTTTTACCACTTTACCTACCATTGGCTATCAATGTATATTCTCTTTATTGTAAATCCTCTAGAAAAGACATACTTTATAGCTATTCACCATGCTAAACCATGACAAAGATACGGATGACTTTGTGGCAAGTTTAAACCCATAATTTTCTTCTATTAATTTAGTAAAATGATTAATATTCTGAAAGTAAACAAAGGAGTAAAAAGCTTAAGCATCTCTAACATTTCTAACATCCGACAGGCTCTTATTAGTGTTATAGCAAAAGTCATTTAACTATGATGTGGTTAAAACTGTCTTATTTAAACCAAGTGTGTCATAACATTATTGTGGATAAGGTGAATAGTTCACATTGTGCTGTGCATTCAGACTTTTAATTAAACTTCACAATAAAAAAATTTACTTAGTGAGAGGGACAGACATAGAAAGATTGCACTCATCTGTGGAATATAAAGTAACAGAATTTGAGACTTACACCCAAGTATAGTAGAGGTGTGTACCAGGAGGATTGCTCCACGGCTTGGAAGCTGGCCTCACATGCTGGGGAAAAAGGCAGCTCAGATAGAGAAGGGAACATCAAGTAAAGGGTGCATGGAGGGCCCACTCAGGATGGGAGATGAGAGATGAAATTAGACTATAGACCGAACATGATGGCCACTCAATACCTATATTGCAAACCATAACACCGTAAAGGAGAGAAAACAAAAGGAAATGGTGGGGGTTGGGGTGGGGTTGGTGGGAGGGATAATTGGATCATTGGTGGTGGACAATGGGCACTGGTGAGGGACGGGTACTCGATCATTGTATGATTGAAATGTAAGCACTAAAGTTTGTAAGTCTGTAACTGTACCTCATGGTGATTCCTTTAAAAATTTTTAAAAATTAAAAAAAATTTCTTTTTAGGGCCGGAGCGATAGCACAGTGGGTAGGGCATTTGCCTTGCACGCGGCCAACCCGGGTTTGATCCCTGGCATCCCATATGGTCCCCCAAGCACCGCCAGAAGTAATTCTTGAGTGCAAAGCCAGGAGTAACCCCTGAGCTTCACTGGGTGCGACCCAAAAAGCAAAAAAAAAAAAAATTCTTTTTAGAGTTGCTTTAGACTCTCCATTGGCAGAAGACCTGAAAATCTCTACTTGTGCAATTTGTCATTTATGAATTGGTTTTGTTTCTAAAATTTGTGGTTGAAGTCTACCATTTAAAATTGTTTTATTGTAGAAACAATGTGTTTAATAATTTGCCTGTGAATTATCTCAAGATAGTGCCCTATATAATATTGCTTTGACATTGAAAAATATCTTTAGAAGTGCAAGCTGGGTTACAATGTCAAAAGGATTACTTCACAAATGTGATGCTCTGGGTTTGATCCCTGGCCCTCTGCCACCACACACACAAAAGTTCAAAGTGAGTTGATACTCTTCAATTTTGAAATGCAATTTCCCTATTTCTTATCTAATGCATTTTCTGTGCAGATAGACTCAAAACTCTTTTAAATTTATTGCTTACAGCAGGAAATCTGTCATTCTAAGAAAATAATTGCAACTAGAACTGGAAAAAGAGAATGGGAATCCAAATTTAATCTTAGTTTATATAAATGTGGATAATGAAAACATAAAACAAACACACAAGATGGACAAAGAAGACAAAACAATCTTTTGGATTGTAAGAAGAGAATTATGGTTAACAAGTAGGACAGGAAAGGATATGTGCACCGTAAATAAACGTAGTCAACTATGTGGTGGAGGATAGAAACTAGAATTCCAAGGCTATCCTAGTATAGAATACATAAATATCAAATGAGGATGATATATACTTTAAATCTTCTCAACATTATAACCTATGTTTAGTCACTAAAATGTTATACAAAAGTTTTTAATTTAGAGATATTTAGTGGCTTACCTCTCTATGGTACTATGTCTATGAATCAAGGCATGAATTCAAAGGAAATGAAGAAGTTTAAAGCTGTTGTCAGATAGCAATACTATTGTTGCCTGATTATTGTATAGAAATGTAGGGGAGAAAGTTCCTGAATTTGTCAATTATATTTTCTGATCCCAGAACAATGTTTTTGTATAAAACATGAACAAAGAAATAACAGTGGCTTTTAACTTTGTTTCATTGTCTTCTCCTATTTTGTTTTTTTAAAGGATGGATGACAGGACAAAAATAGGTCACAGCTTAAGTTCCCAAGTACCAGTGACTCAATTGATCTTCAGCCTTTTTGTTTGCCAAAACTAGGCTTGGAATTTCTGTATTGATGTAATGGATGTTATAACTGTGTCAAACGATTCTTGTAAAAAATAAATGAGATAGTAAGCCAGTATTTCAGGCTATTTTTGGACTTGCCATAGACCTCAATAATTAGGTCACAAATTAGTGATTTCAGGACTCATTGTAAGTTATGCTCTAGTGGTTTGAGAAAAATAAGGTATTGAAGAAGAGAGGATCAAAAGTCATTTGATAAGCAGATCAAGAGCAGCAAGCATGTAATTAGCATGACCTATCACATACCTTTTCAGGATTGACATCTAGATTATAGTGCAAGGTTAAGAATAGGCTTGGCATATAACAAAAAGCTTTTGAAAACAAATTATTACTTTATTCTGAATTATATGGCATTATCTCTGAATTTCTGTCTGCCACTATTTGTGTCTCTGATTATTCTTGTGTATTTGATACGAAAACATATTAATTGGTTTAATTGTGGAAGAGAATCTGGGTTTAGTTATCTTTTAGCAATGCTATTTCTTAGAACTAGAACTAACCTACCATAATTTCATTTATTTTGTTATGATATGTGTGTTACCGATGTATTCCATTAGTGCTCTCTGTAATCAGTATAGTAAAACATAAATAATATAAAAGTCATGATGATCTAAACTATTTTTATTCAGTGATATTTATAATATTTGCAATCAGTAGAGGCTATATATTTAGATAAATTTTATTTTAATTGTTTTAGTGTCATGTTTAATCATCTAATGTTATATTCTGGATTAGTACACCATTGTTTAAAAGTAACCCTACATCTTTACTGTAATGTAATTAAAATTACTCCTTATAAAATGTGAAAGGGCAAGGACTTGTTTCATTTTATCCCTTTAAGCTAAAATACCTACAGAGCATCTAAGGTTCCTGTAGGTATTATTCGAAAGGACCTTCTATTTAATTTTCATTGTTTTGCTTCTGCTCTTCATCAGGACAAACACATGTTCAAGGACACATCTGAAGGATGGAATTTATGGGCTGCCTGTTCCAGTGTGCATTAGATTTGCAGTCATTGAATAGATTAGTTTAAGCAATTAAGAGAGACACCATATAAACCTTACACAAGCATATAATGATGCCAGGAGGCAGTAATGGCCTTGGGAGAATATAAATCAAATAATCAGAATAAGATTATGTTATGGTACCTTTTAAAAATGCAAGAGAGAAAGCATAAACTTTTTCATGCAGTCATCCTTGATCTTATTTAATGTTTTTGAGAAGACAGAAAAAATACGTTTTTAAGAAAAGGATTTTTAAGGACACATCAGTAAACATTATTCTGGAGGTTTTTGTTTGGTTTTGTTTATATTCATTTGCATATTATGGACTGCTGTTTGCATAATAAGACCACTGTTATTTCTAGTCAGTCCATGGATGATTACACATATGAATAACACAATCCTGTATCCTTTGTGATATACATTATTATAATCTGTAAAAGTATTCTGACAATTCTCTGTACTGAAAACTAGTGAATCATGCTACCAAGTGTTAGATTACAATTCTACAATATTGCATTGCAATTTCAAATGAGGAAGATTCTAAAATCCCATAGGGTTTATAAAATACACTTTATATCTGTGGCATTATGACTGATAGGAAGCTGATCATATGCATGACCAAATATCTGGACAACTTGGGCCTTCTCTGCTCAATATCTATGACTGACATATTAGTGCAAAAATATACATAGATAAAATGGTCAAAGAATTATACTAAGTAGGTGGCCTGTCTGGGGCCACAGCAATAGTACAGTACGTAGGGCATTTGCCTCGCATTCAGCCGACCTGGGTTCGATTTCCGGCATCCCATATGGTCCCCCAAGCACCAAGAGGGGTAATTCCTAAGTGCAGAGTCAGGAGTGACCTCTGACCATCGCTGGGTTTGACCTGAAAAGCAAAAAAAGAAAAAAAAGCATGTGGCCTGGTGGCCTGTCTGAACTAGACTCTCATTGGCTAGAGAAGTTGATGTTGGCTTTTTTTTTTTTCAATAAAGAGACTCTCAGAATCTTAATCTGAAAAAAGTGAAATGGATGGATTAAGGAATAAAATAAGCCTGTTCTCTCTGGAACTGTCCTGCTCACCTCGGTAATGTAAACATCAGTATCATGAGTCAGAGTGACCCAGGTGAGAAGTCCAGGGGGAAGCTGGGTCTCTCTGAGAAATAGGGCTAAGCTCTGGTTTTAGCTCCTTTATTATTTTTCTGAGTATGACAAACGAAATCCTTCATCTGCTTGTTATTCTCAGTATGCATGTAGCCTCAAATAAAACTACACATTTTAACAAATTGTTTTTTAGGTTCCTCGGTAGTGAAAATTATGTGAGAGTAATAATCATCACACTCTCTCTAGTTGTTATGCACCTAGATTATCTGAAATTCTAATCAGAGTTTCAAGAAGCATCACCAGGAACAAGTTCTCTATGTGTGATATAAGCTAGTATTCTTTTGTAAGAATAACCATAGAAGGCTTGTTTTTCTATTTTTTTATATTCAGGGTATATTTATATTCATAAATACACACAATACAGAGGGTTTGGTCTAGTTTGATATCTCAAAAGCACACCCATATTCATATACTTTGACACAAAAAAAGCTAAAATAACACTGTTTGCTTAGGTTTGAGGAGGTTTGAGGAGACCCTGCAAAATTCCTATAGTGCTTGTGTGAATATTATAAAATGGCTTGAGACCTTTCCCGGATTCATACTGAGTAAGTTCTAAATATTTCAGACAATTAAAATATCATTCATTTGCAATAATTATTTAAAATGATTTTTCTTTATAGAAAACACTAACTCACAAAACTTAAGTGTATCTAATTATGTTCAAAAGTATGCAGTGTTCCATTTCAGGTTTTCATAAGAAAAATCTAATAACTGATATTCAGAATAGATCCTATAATTGATTGATGGTTGATTCTCCTTAATTGATTATCTCTTGTATGCAATCAAATGTTGATGAAAATATTTTAGCTGTTTTGGTCAAGGCACACAAATTGCTAGATAGTGAATCTAAATAGCTTATTAAGAAAAATATTTTTAAAACAGTATATATATAATATAACTGATGTGCATAATTCAACTTCATGCAGAAAGTGCTGACCAAGAAAGTCAAATTTGAGATTTTTCAATCATACTATTGAAATTGAGGAGTACAGTATTCTTTTACCTGACAGGTTAGACTATGAATATAATTGTAAGCAGTAGACTGTGGTGGTTTCAATTTATCATTATTTTAGAAATGTCTGTATGTAGCAATGTTAAAAAACATATTGAAATAGAAATTGTCTACATTTATCATACTCTCTTGTGGGTCTGAATTTCGAAAATAGTTAAATAATAGATTTTTAAACATGTAGATTAATAGACTTTATAGTATTTTATAGAAATGTATGGATAGAATAGTAGGTATATTTTAGTGAATTTGGAAAACTATGGAATCCCTACGGAGTGTTATTAGATAGGAAAACTATTTAATAAGTATGAGGTGTTAGAATGCAGTAATGCTAAAGTCCATTTTAAATGTGAAGAAGTAGCTTGGCAGTGTACCAGAGTGCTATAGAGTAGGGAAAAGAAGAAAAAAAAGTCAGCATAACTTCTATATTCTTCATTATATTTTGCAGGTACAGTAAACATTCTCTTGGTGTTAGGTCTAAGAAAGAACAGTTACACTTGACAGGAGATACTGTCTTATGTTTCAGGCAGGCTTTGGAATGAGAAGGTCTAATTGAAATACTAGCTCTGGTGATATCTAGTTATGTACTCTTGAATAAATCATTCATGTTTTCCATTTCTTGCTTTATAAAATGAGGATCATATAGTGGAGGGTTGTTATTAGAGTTAAAGATCTTGTTTGTATTGATTCTAAAATATAACAGATGACCTTAGAGAAAAGCTTCTTGTCTTATGGTTAGAGCATTTTCCCCCGACTATCTTAATCAATGACTTTGATGAAGACATATAGGTCATGCTTATCATATTTGCACTCAACGCAAAGTTGAATAGATACTTAATGTATTAGATGATTGACACAATCAAACTTTAGAAAATCTTGACTGATGGAACAGCACGTACAAGCTATCATCACGAAATAAATCCCTACATTCAAGTATAGGAGAGCAACATAAAGAACCAAGGACAAAGAAGTCATGATTTGACAACATCTCATCTTAAAGACTTAGGAATGCTTAGTTGATTGTAAGTGTACTATGAGTCATCCTGTGATGAGAATGCCAAGAAAGGCTAATGGAATCTTGGGCATCATTAATAGAAGTATACTGAATAGAGTCGTGGAGATAATTCCCACAGTTCTCTGCACTGATCAGTATAACTGGTAGATAATTTAATGTTTAAGGCATTGTACTTTGAGAGCTTTAAAATTAGAAGAGGACAAAGGAATATCTGAAAAATGATGCCTTATAAGGACAGTTGGTAGGTTAAGTGTCACTGATATTTTTAAAGGCTTAGGAAAAGAGACTTCTTTGGAACATTTCCTGACAAAAAATGTAGGATTAATAGAGGTTACATAAGCAGGTAAATTTGGATTTTCCGTAATGAAGTAACGTTTTTCTAACTGAACTGTTAAAAATGGAATGCTTTCCCTTATGAAGTAATAAATCCCTTGCCAATGTAAGTGTTGAAGCAGATGCTGAAAGATTTCCTGTTAGAACTGGATGAGAGTCTTCTTTATTTCACGAACATGCACAGTATGCATGCTAGTTACTAGGTCTTCTAAACTGATAGATATTAGTAAGTGGTTCAAACTTTAAAATAGTAATATATGACAGGATGCAACAATGAAGTACCTAAGTGTCCCCATTGTTAATTATTATATAAATTTTAAATTCTGTAATAGTGTTTGGACTAGAGTGATAGCACAGTGGGTAGGGTGTTGCCTTGCACATGGCCAACCTGGGTTCGATTTCCCTGTCCCTCTCAGAGAACCCAGCAAGCTACCAAGAGTATCCAGCCCTCACTGCAGAGCCTGGTAAGCTACCTATGGCATATGCGACATGACAAAAACAATAAGAACAAGTCTAACAATGGAGACCTTACTGGTTCCCACTGGAGCAAATCGATGAACAACTGGACAACAGTGCTACAGTGTCATGCAGCAATAGTGTTTTACATATAGCAATTAAATGATTTTATTTAGCCCTTTATATAAAATAGTTATGTATATTTTTACTTTCAATGGCATTTAAGAAAAGTATTGGATTTTCTCTATCACTTTATGGACCATGAATAAGTACCTCAGCATTTGGAAAAATTATGCTACAATTAAGTAATAATATCAAAAATCACCATTCATAAGACAGAAATGTTTTCATTCTGTGCTGACTAAAAAGTAACCAGAAAAAGACACATGCGGTTCCTGAAAATATATTTGTTTTATTAATTCATTTACTCATTTAATTATTTTTGTGAAGCAAAATAGTTGTTTTTTTTTGTTTGTTTGTTTTTGGGTCACACCTGGTGATGCACAGGGGTTATTCCTGGCTCTGCACTCAGGAACCACTCCTGGCGGTGCTCAGGGGACCATATGGGATGCTGGGATTTGAACCCGGGTCGGCCGCGTACAAGGGAAACGCCCTACCCGCTATGCTATCATTCCATCCCCAGCAAAATAGTTTTTATTGAAAGAAATTTATAAAAATATTAGAGGGGTGGCAGAGAGATGAGTTCAAGGGGTTCACAGCCTTTTACAGAGTGAAAAAAAGAAAAACACACAGAGAATGGCTTTCAGGTAAAGGTTATATAAAACTTCTCCAAATTGTTTTGGCTGGGATTTCTCTGCATACATAAAAATTAATATGGGCATTGTCTCAGGGAAATCTGGAACTCTGAATGGTCCTTTCATATTCCTATCTTGATCTTTAGAGTGTACAGTAGCTTCTCTTTTTCTGAGGGGATCCACCCTTCTGGGTGGGGCCTCAGCTTCCCCATCTCCAAAGAGTTTTGAATTTGCATCTCAAAGGAATGTGGTTGTCATGCTTTTAGGCAGCTTCAGGGCTGGGCAATTTCCTCTTAAGTTTATTGGTTTGGTTTTGTGTTAGTTTGTATTTGGACCATACCTGGGCAGTACTAGGAGCTTTTTCTTGGTTCTGTAGTTCAGAGTTCATTCCTGGTGGGGCTTTTGCCTTGCTGTGACTGACCCAGACTGGAGTGATAGCACAGCGGGTAGGGTGTTGCCTTGCATAAGGCTTCGATGTCCGAAGCAGAGCCTGGCAAGCTACCCGTGGTGTATTCGATAGCCAAAAACAGTAACAAGTCTCACAATGGAGACCTTACTGGTGCCCGCTTGAGCAAATCGATGAACAATGGGACAGTGCTACCACAGTCCTATGGTGTGACCAACCCACTGTGAGCCCCTGAGAAGCAGTATGGCCCTGGAGGCCTGTCAGGAGTGAGTGATCCCCTAGCACAGTGCCAGGAATAGACATAGGACACAGTTGCATATACCCCCTAAAAACGAAAAATAAAACAGTGGCAACAATTTTCTTTCTTTTTTTAATCTTTTTTAATCTCTTCAATCACCTTCCCTCACCTCCCTTCCCTTCTCCTCAGCTTCCTTTTTTCAATATTACTTTCTGGGAGAGAAAAATTATCCCTCACTTGAATATCTTTCTCTTATTCCAAAGAATTTAGGATTTGAATCTTTGTTCATGCCTTTGGTCTCGTCAGGGCTTCAGAATTTCTGCTTAATTTTTATTCGTACTATTTCCCAGAAGTACTTTACTGGGTTTCCCCTACCTATTGGCCTACAATACCTATCAATCAATAACCATACATAAATAGAACTAAAAGAGATATTTATTTTCCTTCCATAATAAAAATACAATTACCTGGTACCCTTTGAAGTGAAGCTTCAAAATCGATCCCATTCTTTTGACAAAATACAATGTACCTGGAATCAGAAAGTTTTACTTTTCTGAAATTAGAGGAACCCTCTAGGGTTATTCTTCCTGTTTACTGCTTTTCCTGCTTTCTTGGTTATGTACTGAAGTTTGCATTTGATATGCTTATTTTGTTCGTAAATTTTGGGATTAATTATGGCTCACTTTTAGTAGCCATTTGACTTCATGCCATTGAATTTTATTTGGTCACATTACCTGATTCTAAATTACTAACAAGTCTGAACAGAATCTTTTCAGTTTCCTTCTCTTTTCCAGTGTCTCATTCACTCACCTTTTCATTACAGAGTTCATTTCTGTGCATTCCACTGAATGCACCAGTGCATCTATGAACACTGCCATAACCTTATAACCTGCAGCCAATGCTACAGAGCACTAAAGTCCTTGGGAACAGTTTGATCATCACTTTCAAGCTAGTTTAAAAGCTGTCATTTAAGAATTATAGAGCCAAAGAAATTTAGAGAATACCTGAATTTAAGAAATATTTCAATACCTCTACTGATTTTAGGGGAACCGCTTTTATTCTGACAGTTTTTTTAAGGAAGACACACATATTTCCTAATGAATAGCTATTTTCCTGTCATCTGCAGTTTCCATTATTCAATGATATTTTTGACACCATAGAGTAACCTACTGAAGTATATGTATACATATATGTGTGTGCATATATATGTAGACATATAAATATATACATATAATATTACATACATATTTACACACATTAATATTTTAGAATTTGGAATGTCTGTCATAACAGTTGTTTCTAATTAAGTTCATTAGCTGTTAATTTGAGGAGTTGCAGGTTCACATTGAAGGGAAAGTACCAAAATTTCCCAAATAATCATGAACCAACATATGCATAACAATACTCCCTCATATATAAGACACTACCCCCTCATTACTAACAAGCCACAACAGAGTGGTACTTTTTTTTTAATTGATAAATCTACATTGACGTATCATAATCCCTCAAAGTCTAGTACACATTTGGATTCAGTTTGATATGTACATTCTTTGGTTTTGGATAAACTTACATGGCATTTATCATTCATTATAGTATCACACAGTGCATTTCATTGCCATAAAAATCTGTGCTCTTCCTCTTCATTCCTTGTAACACAAATCTCTCATAACTCTGTTTTTTTAAGTGTCTTTATAATTTAGTCATTTGTTGAGTATTATATAGTCTGGATTCTTTTTTTATAGCCTTTGTAGAAGGGACAATTTCATTTAGTAATAGGCATTTATGTTTCCTATGTGCCTTTTCATGGTCTGATGACTACATATACTATAGTTGACTTATCCATTAACCTATTGAAGAATAACTTGGTTACTTCAAAGTTTTAGCAACAGTATACATATCTGCCATAATAAATAATGTGCTGATTTTGTCGTTGTCACTGTCACTGTCATCCCATTGCTCATCGTTTTCCTTGAGCGGGCACCAGTAACATATAGACATGTTGTTCATTTCCTTTCAGTTAATACTACAGGGTATAATTACTATAGAACATGCTAATAACATGATTATCTTTATAAGAAATTGCCAAACTGTGTTTCACAGTGATTGTATCATTTCCCATATCCACTTGCAACGAATGTTGTTTCACACACTTGTCAACATTTGCTGTCATCTGTGTTCTAGATTTTGACCAATGAATGTAACTGGTATTATGGTTTTCCATAGTTTTTATTTTCTTTTACCTTTTATAAAAATGTTTTTATCATTAGCTCATCAATACTTAAAATAACTTGAACCAAAATTGAGTAAAAGTACAATTATTACTGTTTCTATTTACTAAATGGGACTTGCCCAGGAGTATACTATTACTAATATGAGAGAAATAGATCTTATCTTGCTTGATTAATCATTCAAATATAAAATAACTATTTTTAATGCATGCTGAACAATTTAGCCTTTTCTTGTCCATGGCATAAATTAGTAATGGGAACACTGTCAAAGGAATTTAGGTGAAATGAATTCAGTTCTAAATAATGAAAAGTACTTTTTGACTTTGAAATTCTGGCTTCCTTTCTCTAATATAATAATTTCAGGATAATTTGTATGCTGTGAAGAAATGCACCTAAAATCCATAATTCTATAACTATCATTAATAATAATAATTTTCTATTAATGCAGTAGTTCAGTTATATTTTATTATCAAGGTATAATGACTTGCTGTAATTTAAAAAAATCATTCATCCATAGCAATTACAAGAGATAAACACCAAAAACTTCCATAATCACATCATAGTCGATTTCATATTTAACATGTGATGTCTGTGAGGGTGAGAAAGACACAGAACTATTTATCATAAATAGGAGTAATAGAGATTTGTAAAAGGTCACAGTTGGGAGGTTTCACTGAGCAGGTTGCATCTTAAGGATATATGGAAGAGGCTGCGAGAGCTTGACGAGTATAATCTGGAAAACTTCCTAAGCATATGGAGTGGTGAGAAGAAGTAGCACAAATACACTAGTAAGGAAAGATGAAGAAAATTGGATAAATCAAGGGGAAAGCCTGGGGGAAGGGAAGTGAGTAAGACTGTTGTAAAGGTGGTCACTGTATTTTTATGACAACATGGGAGTAGTTTAAAGATGCTTTTTAAGTGAATAAGCCACTGTAATAATTCAGTAAGAGGCTAAACTGACTCGAAAGATGGGGTATATTAATTAAAGCAGAATTTAAAATTTAAGAATGACCGGTGTATATTCTCCAGGGCTACTAGGGAAGTCCCAGCTGCTCTCCCTCTCGCCGCCTGGGTTGGGTTGTCCTGGGCTGCTCCCTGACCTGGGACAGATGGAGGAGGAAAGGAGGGCCAAGCCAGTTGATTGATCAGTTGCTCTCTATTCTGTTCTCCCCAAACACTTGTTCCAGTCTCTCTAAGCCCCCCATTCTGGTCTCACACCGTCCCTCATTCCTCTCTCCTCCTGTCTCTCCTGTAAATCTTTCCATTCTCCCTCTCGCAGCCTGGGCTCTCTCTCTCCACGCCTGCTCCTGTATTCTTCTACATTCTTCGCCCTCTGTCCCCTTTGCTAGTCTCTCCACACTCTATATTGATGCCCTGCTTTCTCTCTCTCATTTCTCTCCAACCCTCTCGTCCCTCCAACTCCCTGTTCTCTCTACCCCCAGCACTCTGGGCCTACACTACACACAGTCTGGTAGCAAAATCAACATAAGAAAGCCCTTCCTGACAGCCCATCAGGCTCAAGGGGGTAAACACCACCTAGAGGTGTTCCTTTTCTCCTTAGTCCAATAAATTAATTAAATCTTAATTAACATCTTACTTCTACTTCTTAATATTAGTTATTTTTGTATGGATACAATAAAAGATACATTGAGGCTTGTAGGGAGACTCCTTGGAACATCTTGCCATAGACTCAGACTACAGTGCTCAGGCCAGATTAGTCTTTCCTAACGCTAGCAGGGTCGAAACTACTTATTACTTTTTGCATCATGATAGAATTTGTCCATGATCATGCTCTTAACTTATAGTTAAGCATTATGACACTTTGGCCAGGCCCATTTCCATAGCCAGGGTAGCACATAGCACATAGCTTGGTCCATTCAGTCCCTCGTACGGACCCTGCTTTTACGGTGCTAGGACGTAAGGGCAACTGAGGCTTAAGTAGAAAGAACAGATATCCTGGAGGAAAATATCATTCAGAGTCAATTAACTCCCAAGTTACAAAAGCATAGTATTAACACACACATTCTGTATATGTCCATACCAAAAGGACATTGCTTTGAATTCATTAGGCAAGGGACTTAAGGAGAAGAGAAAAACAATATTTACAAGTTAACAGAGCACAAAGAGAGAAGTTAAAAATAAACACAGAGGAATGGGGAGCACTGTGTTGAGAGCAACCCAATAAATCTAAACTACCTGTGGCAAGGTGGAAAGGACAGACCAATGTTATCCTACAGACCAGTACTAGAAATACTGAAAATTCTTATTTTATACTTCGCAACTTTTCATGATGACTGTTTTATAATACATACATTATTTCTCTTCTGGATACAAAGATATTTACAAAGAATTTAAAGTATCTTTCCTTTACTCATTTGAAGTTTTTTCCCAAAACTGTGCATTTACTTTCATGATCAAATAATTTCATATATTATTTAATTAATTCTTTTAAATAAATAAAAATTGCATATCTAATAATTTTACATTTCTAGTTGATAATTGTTAGGCAGATATAATTTTCTTGATCATAGATGTGTCCAAAATCTCTCTTGTGAATTAACATAAAGCTTTAACAGAATTTTTTATAAACTGCTGTTTATTGCAAATAACCAAAATAATATTTCTGGAAAGGTAACTTGGTCATCATTCTGAAACTGGACCAAAGTTTGCCAAGAAAGAACTCAAGAGATTAAAAAAAAATCATTAACTGAAGGCCTTTTAGAATCCTGAGTTTTTTTCTTGTTTAACCTCATCATATATATCATTGCAATAAAGCAAAACATTAAAAAAGCATGTTTTAAGTTCACATAGTCTTGGAGCAATCATTTAAAGCCAAGGAGTCAAAGAAGTGAAGAGTCAAAGAAATGAATATCCCACAGGCTAAAGACAGGAAATGCAAAAACTTTAAGTCAAAGAAATAAATCCAATTGCATTATCATTTCTAAGTGTTGCACTCACAAAAATCCATTACATTTTCTTTTTTTTTTTCCTTTTTGGGTCACACTCAGCGATGCTCAGGGGTTATTCCTGGCTTTGCACT
Source organism: Sorex araneus (assembly GCF_027595985.1). Lineage (NCBI taxonomy): Eukaryota > Metazoa > Chordata > Mammalia > Eulipotyphla > Soricidae > Sorex > Sorex araneus. The sequence continues at coordinate 262,734,371 of NC_073302.1, read as the reverse complement.
CAGGAATTATTCCTGGCCGTACTTGGGGGACCATATGGGATGCTGGGGATCGAACCCGGGTCGGCCGAGTGCAAGGCAAATGCCCTACCCGCTGTGCTATCGCTCCAGCCCCAAAAATCCATTACATTTTCCATGATATTTTTGATGTTATAATTTGTGTCTGTCTCAATTTATTTAGCTTTATCTCAGAGGATACAATATATATGGCCATAGTAGAATGTACTTAATCTGATTAAACTTAATATTCATTACATCTGATAGCATTATATTTTCCAGAAACTAATAGAGAAAATAAAAATTAATATAGGTATTTTCAGTATTTATTCTGTGTTAACAAAAATTTATATGTGCTGTTCCTTCTGTTATGAATGAGAGTCTAGCCGGGCAAAGTATTTTTGGTGAGGCATTTATTTTATTGAGTTTTTTCACTATGTCCCCCACTGTTTTTGGGCTGTGAGGATTTCATCAGACAAGTCAGCTGTAAATCTTAAGGGTGCTCCTTTACAGGCAATTTCTTTCTTTGATCTTGCTGCCTTCAGGATTTTGTCTCTATCTAAGGTTTTAGTCATTTTGATCAGGATGTGTCTTGGGATATTTTTATTTGGATTTCTTCTAGCTGGTACCCTTCGGGCCTCCTGAATGTGGTCACATTTTCTTCAGCTCTGGGTACATCATAGCAATGATGTCTTCAACAGTTTCTTCTTCATCAGGGTTTTCTTCCTGTCCCTGTGGGACTCCAATAATTCTTATGTTACTCCTCTTGGCTTCATCATGATCTTCTCTTGCCATCTTTTCCCAGATTGTCAGTCTCTTTTCCATTTTCTGTTGTTTTCTAGAGATTCTCTGGACTTCATCTTTGAGCTCACTAATTCTGTCCTCAGTAGCTGTTACTCTGCTGCTGAGGCCGTCCAGTGAGTGTTTTAATTTGCGTACCAGGTTTTTCACGTTTGACATTTCCATTTGTATTTTCCACATCTCTACCTTCAAATCTTCTTGCATTTTATTTGTATTGATTTCCATTGTTTCCTTTAGCTCCCTTATTCATCCTCAGTAGCTCCTTTCTAAATTCCTTGTCAGAGAGGTTGTATAGCACTTCATTGCTGTTGGGGTTTTCTGGGCTTGCCTCTTCAACAAGTCACCTTGGTGGGGATCTTCGTTGCTTTACCATTGTGACCTAAGTGTCTCAGCCCTTCACACTCACTGTTACAATTCTGTTTATGATGCAATATTAGTATAGGTGAGCTTAATGAGATATTGGCTAATGTGTTTCTGTTGGTTAAGCTAACCTGGTGAAAGTTCCAGCTAAGACGGTAACTTCTGGTTCTTGTGGGATGTGGGAGGGAGGGAACGACTCATGGCTACATTAGTGGTCTCGGCCCCAGGCAGGAGCCCTGACCCTAGCTGGTACCTGAAGAGAGTGCGTGGAACTATTCAGCTTTGGATGTGGTTGGGTGTCCCTCAATTCCTGTCCCCCGAAGACAAAGGGTGAAAACCGGCTTTCCTGGGATCTGGGTAAAAATGCAGCCCCGGGCAGGACCCCTGACCCTGGCTGGTACCTGAATGGAGTGGCCTATTTTATTAATCACTGTATCACTGTCATCCCATTGTCCATTGATTTACTCAAGCGGGCACCAGCTCTATTACACTCAGCCCTGAGATTTTAGCAGCGTCTCCTTACTTGTCTTTCCCAATGATTGGAGGCTTTTTCAGGTTCAGGGCAATGAGACTTATTGTTACTGTTTTTGGCATATCGAATATGCCACAGGTAGCTTTCCAGGCTCTGCTGTGTGGACAGGATACTCTCGGTAGCTTTACAGGCTCTCGGAGAATATATATATATATATATATATATATATATATATATATATATATATATATATATATATAATGAAATCATGAATCACGAAATCCCCGTTAATTGTCGATTTCTTGAATGGACTCAGTAACCTCTCCAGTCATCCTTTCCCTGAGATCTTAGAAGTCTCTCTCGACTCGGCCCTTTCAACAATGTCACACTGGAGGTTCTTTCAGGGTCAGGGGAATGAGATCCAGCTTATTACTGGATTTAGCATATACCATAGGATGCTTGCAAGGCTGTCCCATGTGGGGAGGAAATTCTCAGAAGCTTGCCAGTTTCTCCCAGAGGGAGAAGTAGGCTACAAAATATCAGTACCTGGCTCCCCATTTAAGTCTGGTAGCTCACTTTTAAGTCTTTGGATGTTAGCCATTGATGGAATTACAAACAGCTGGGTTCTTCTGCCGGTACCTTCATGTGTGAGGCCTGTCCAAAAGTGTGAAGAGGGGCCTCGAGCATGGCTGCAGCTAGGTTCCGGGGTCTTTGGCCGCTGGGAGCTCTGCTCAGGGTGGGGAGGGAAGCTGGAGCCCATCCCCTCCGAGGGCCCCCGGGGAAGACAGCCAGGCATGTGGGCAAGAGACTGTATTACTGTATTTTGGATATAAATATGCCATGGGCAGCTTGCCAGGATCTCCCAAGTGGCAGTAGACTCTTGATAGCTTTTCAGGTTCTCCAAAAGGGAGAACTAGGCTATTAGATGTCCGGGAGCTTGGTCTTATAGTCTCTGGATGTTGGCCATTGATGGGATTACACAGTGAAGGGGGCAGTCTCTGTGTGTGACTGCCTAGCTACTGAAAAATGGGGGATCTGGGTGGAAGAGACCCAGTCCCGATCCGAGCAGCCTTGCAGATCTTGACCCAGGTCCTGCACATCTGGGTTCCTCTGCTGGCTCCCCCATGTGTGAGGCTTATTATTTTATTAATATAAAACTTAAATTTGACTAGAATGATTTCAATATTAACTACGTTTTATAAAAGATACAAATTGCTATTATCACTTTAGGATTCCATTTATTTAGTTAGTACATTCAACAACTATTTAGCATCAGGAAATGTGTCTAGTGTTAGAAGTATTGAAACTAATGTGACTTATTCCTGGTAAGTATTGTATTCAAAGTACTAGGCTTTTTTAAATTTTAATTTTTTTAATTTTTTTTACAGTGAGATACAATTACAAAGTTTTCATGTTTGAGTTTCAGTCATACAATGTTTGAACACTCAACACTCCACCAGCGTACATTTTCCACCACCAATGTCCCCAGTATCCCCCCCACCCCCTTCATGGCAGATATTTCCCCTATACTTTCTCTACTTTGGGGCATTGTGGTTTGCAATATAGATACTGAGAGGCTATCATGTTTGGTCCTTTATCTACTTTCAGCATACATCTCCCATTCTGAACTATCCCTCCAACCATCATTGACTTAGTGATCCCTTCTCTATTCCAGCTCCCTTGTCCCTCAGCTCATGAGGCAGGCATCCAACTATGGATCAATATTCCTTGCCCTTGTATCTACTGTCCTCAGGTGTCAGTCTCATATTATGTTATTTTATATCCCACAAATGAGTGTAATCATTCTATGTCTGCACCTTTCTTTCTGAATAATTTCACTTATCATGATATTCTCCAAGACCATCCACTTGTAAGAAAATTTCACAATTTCATCTTCACTAACAGTTGCAGAGTATTCCATTGTGTGGATGTATCAAAGTTTCTTTAACTGGTCATCTATTCTTGGGCACTCGGGTTGTTTCCAGATTCTGGCTATTGTGAACAGTGCTACAATGAAAATAAAGGTGCAGATGTTATTTCTACTGTTATTTTTTGCACCCTCAGGATATATTCCCAGAAGTGTTTTGCAGGTTCATGTGGAAGCTCAATTTCTGGTTCTTGAAGGAATACCCATATTGTTTTCCAAAACGGCTGGACCAGTCAGCATTCCCACCAACAATGAAAGAGTGTCCCTTTCTCCCCACATCCACACCAGCACTGGTCGTTCTTTTTCTTTTTAATGTGTTCCAGTATCTGTGGTGTGAGATATCTCATTGTTGTTTTAATTTGCAGCTCTCTGATGATTAACAATGTAGAGCATTTTTTCATGTGCCTTTTGGTCATTTGCATTTATTTTTTGAGGAAGCTTCTGTTCATTTTTTCTCCCCATTTTTTAATGGGGTTACAAGGTTTTTTTCTTGTACAAATCAATTTGTGTCTTGTATATCCTGGATATTAACCCCTTGTCAGATGGGTATTGGGTAAATATTTTTTTCCATTGCATGGGCCTCTCTCTGTATTTTGATCACTATTTCTTTTAGGTGCAGTATTTTCTTAGTTTAATAATTTGTTTATGATGTTTCCACTTGCTTGGTCAGTGCTGTTTCATCCTTAAAGATGCTTTTATCTTCAATGTCATGAAGGGTTCTGCCTACATTTTCCTCCAGTTACCTTATAGGATTCATGTCTACTATTGAGGTGTTTAATTCACTTTGGTCTGACTTTTTTCCTGGCATTAGACAGAGGTCCGAGTTCATTTTTTGTATGTAGCTGTCCAGTTTTCCCAGCACCACCAAAACCTTGTTCAAGAGGCTTTCCTTATTCCACTTCACATTTCTTGCTTCTTTAACAAAGATTAAGTGATCATATATTTGATAGTCTGTGACAAGATATTCAACTCTGTTTTGTTTTCTGTGGGTCTATTTCTAGTTCAACACCATGCTGTTTAAACTACTACTGCTTTGTAATACAGTTTTAAGTTAGGGAAAGTGATTCCACCCATCTTCTTTTTCCCAAGGATTGCTTTAGCTATTCATGGGGGTTTATTGTTCCATATGAATTTCAGGAGAATTTTGTCTATTACTTTGAAGACTATCATGGATATCCTTATAGGGACTACATTAAATCTGTATAGTGCTTTGGGGAGTATTGCCATTTTCTACTAGGCTTTTAAAGTACACAAGGATATTATTTCAGGGATCTAATCCTAAATTACAGAACTTGGTTTATAATATCACTTAAAATTATACCCCAATAGCTTATTTCAACATATATTTAAAATTAATTATAGCATTTCTTTTTTACATTTCTGCTTTATGTAGATAGTTTTTTTAAACTTTATATATACACACATCTATCCAGTATTGATAGTAAACACAAAAAAACAGCTGTTTTACTAACAAAATGGGCTTGTGCCGAAACAACAAAAACACAGTCTTATCAAAACAGCCTTATCCTGTAACACTGTAGCGCTGTCGTCCCATTGTTCATCAACTTGCTACTGGAGCAGGCACCAGTAATGTTTCCATTGTGAAACTTCTTTTTTCTGTTTCTGGCATATCAAATACGCCATGGGTGCTTGCCAGGCTCTGCTATGTGGGCGGGATATTCTCAGTAGCGTGCTGGGCTCTCCAAGAGGGATAGAGGAATTGAGCCTGGGTCGGCCTTGTGCAAGGCAAATGCCCTACCCACTGTGCTATCGCTCTAGTTCCTGTAATAAAAGAAAATTTTAATATAGTTTTTAGAGAAACACCTGTGAGTTGTTTCCATTGGTGGGACGTAGGAGTGTAAATTGTAGTAATATTTCATTTGTTGAGTTAAAGGCATTATCTCATTGAAGAGTAGTTGCTGAAAGGGGGTCTCTTCCTTCCATTGGATAGTGATGCAGCAAACTTAAATTTAAATTTGTAAAGTTTTTAAACAATTTGGAAAAATATAATCAAAACTGATTTAAAAATGTGTAAGTAAATTGAATTTACAAGTTAATTACTATTAATTCTGTATTTAGCAGTTATATTTCACATTAAAACATGTTTCATTCTATCTGGTATATTAAGACTCTAAGAGCTGCTTCCACTTCCTATTTTATTAGCTGCACAATTGCAAATTGAAGTAAAATAGCAATTTTGATTCAGTGGCCAGATTGTTAGTTTATAAAGAAAAATATTTATAATTGTAACTTTTACTTCATGTAAAATCCAAAGAAGTGAATAATATGTGAGAGTGACCTTCATTATTTCTTGGGAAGAATTTAATTAACAAGAGACCACCTCATTCCATGACCTTATATTGGCCCTTTGAAATTTCTTGGAGTGACTATATTTATCAAATCATTTCTTAATAGTATTTTTAAAAAATACTGAATGGAAGAAGTTTATAAACCAAGATGTCTAACTTTGATGATAATAAACAAAGCGCTCTGATTTACATGAGGTCTTATTGATAGGGAATTGCTTAGACACATTTAATCATTTGCTACTCTTTAGAATTAAAATAATTCTCTTTGTGATTATTTGCTTTTTTTCACCACTACTTAAAAATATTTATTTTAAGCACCATGTTTTTCAAAACCATTATTGGTAGAGTATTACATATAAAACATTCCAACCTGACACCATTTTCTTAAAAAAAAATAATTTTATTGAATCATGAGATAGTTACAAGCTTTCGTGTTTGGGTTACAATCTCACAGTGATCAAACACCCATCCTTCCCCCAGTACACACTCCCCGCCACCAATACCCCAGGTATATCCTCCCTTTCCCACCTGACACCCTTCACCATAGTGTTCACCTCCCTCCATCATTTTCCCAGTGCCACCCACCCCTAACTTTTTCCCTAACCCCATCCTCATATACCACCTGGTAAGCTTCCTACTGAGAATCAGTTCCCAGTTTCTTTTTCCTTAGGGAAATTTGTATCCCCGTCTATCTTTTCTATCTCTTCCCACCAGGGCAGAGCCTGGGAAGCTACCATGGCGTATTCAATATGCCAAAAACAGTAACAACAAGTCTCACAATGGAGACATCACTGGTGCCTGCTCAAGCAAATCAATGAGCAACGGGATGACAGTGATCCAGTGATCTATCTTTTCTTATATCTCTGCATATGAGAAAGATAATTCTGTATCTGTCCCTACTCCTTTGACTAACTCCAATCAGCATGTTGCACCCCATATCTGTCCACACAGAAAATTGCATGGTTTTATCTTTTCTTATAGCTGATTAGTATTGTATTATTCATATATACCAGAGTTCCTTTCTTTAATCATTTGTTCTTGAACTCTGATTTTTTTCTAGGTTTTGGCTAATGTGAATAGTGCTGCAGAAACCTAGGTGTGCACGTCTTTTCTGAATAGAATTTTGTGGCCCCTAGTTTAGATACCAAGAAATAGAAGTGTGTCATATGAAAACCCAATTTCTATTTTTTTTTTGAGAAGAGTCGATGTTGTTTTCCCAAAATGCTAGACCAGACAACAAATCCTCCAGCAGTGAATTGAGGGTTCCCCTTTTCTCACATCTCTGCTAATACTGGTTGTTTTGGTTCTTGTGATGTGAGTCAATCTCGCTGATATGAGATGAGATCACATTGTATTTTGGTTTGCTTTTTCTCAATGATAAGTGATACAGAGCATTTTTATATATATCCCACCCCAATATTTTTATGGACCTGTTTTTACATTTTTTAAAAATGTTTCTTGTAAATTTCAATCAATTCTTTATATATCTTCATCATCAACCTTCTATCAGATGTTTGGTGAGAGTATGTTATCTAAAACTTTAGGTTTGTTTTTGTTTTATTTTTTTGTTTAGTCACCATGTTTTTTATGGCCCAGAAGCTTCTTAGTCTGATATAGTGCCATCTGTTTACTTTTGCTTCCATTTACTTTGCGAATAACATTGAATCACTTAAGATATCAGAAGATTCAATGTCACATAGTGCTCTACCTATATTTTACACAATACTCTTTATGGATTCAGGTCTGATATCAAGATCATTAATCTGTTTTGAATTAATTTTTGTGCATGGTGTTAGAAAGAGGTTTGAACTTTTTTTTTTTTTGCATAATACTGACTAGATTCCCAACACCAGTTATTGAGAGACGTTCCTTGCTTCACTTCACAATTTTTTGTTACATTAACAAAGATGATCTCTCCTTATGCCTATGAATCTGTCTCTTGACTCTGAATTCTATTCCATTGGTCTGAGAGTCTGTCCTCATACCAGTATCTTCAACACCACTTTGATTACTACAGCCTTATGGTACAGTTCAAATTTGGGGAGAGAGAAGCCCCAAATTACTTGCTTTTAAGCTGCTTCCATAAGATTTTATTACAACATTGAAACCTAATTTTGACTGGTGACTAAGGAGGCTATTTGCAATTAAATATAATTTAAGTAAACATGAGGTCAGCATAGTTTTTTTTTTTATCAATTCAGTTGAAAATCACAAAGACTGATCTTTATTAGTTGTGCCATCTCAAAAATAAGCTTCCAGAAAATGTAACTTGTTCTTAGTGTCAAAGACACTACTTAGTAAGCTTTTTGGTATATCAGATGATCTCAGCATGGTGAGTCATAAACAAAATAACTTGTTCAATACTTTAAGTGCACTCAAACATTTTGAGAAGTGTTTGTCAAACAATATAAAACAATTCAAAAACATTTATTTAAATTTATGTTATATTCAGTAATACCCAGTGACATGTCCTAATGTAAGCAAATATTTTGATTATTTAAATAGGATTGATCCCCTTACGATAGCTTTTGTCAGACATATTTTATAGAGAAGAATCTTATAGTATTCTGGTTTTTATTATTTAAAAAAATTAATCCACATTCTGTTATGGCACATGCTATATTATTCATATAAAAGTTTTTGAGTAACTACAACTTCTATATACCACTGTCACTCTCATCCTGTTGTTCATTGATTTGCTGGAGCAGGCATCAGTAACGTCTTCATTCATCCCAGCCCTGAGATTTTTAGCATACTCTCCTTATTCACCTTTCCAACAATTGGAGGCTCTTTCAGGGTCAGGGGAATGAGACCTGTTATTGTTACTGTATTTGGCACATCGAATATGCCACGGGGAGCTTGTCAGGCTCTTCCGTGCTTCAGTTTAAAATATATATGTAATATATATGTATACATATACATATAAATATAGCAGTTTATAATATATATGTATAAATGTGTATAACATACATTATGTATATTATATACATACATGTATTAAAAGCACAGAATATTAAAAAATTGACTATATTCAGAAAGTTTCTGAATATATAGCCTATTGGAATATTAAACACTTGAAATGACTATTATAAACATCTTTGCGAATCACAGTGCTTAAGTTTCAAATGGTTAAAAGAAGAACCAAAAAAGTTCCTTTAAACGACAAGAAAAACTAACAAACATGTGGCATTGAACATTAATCTTCATTTTTAATTTCAGACTGAAAATGAAGATAAGCGTATAAAGTCAATTTAATTTTGCTTTTAGGACCATAATAGCTCAAATTCTGAAACAAATAAATTATGCCTTGGGGCTGGAGAAACTGTACAGCGCCTATGGTGGGGTGGCTGGCTTAAACCTGAATGACCTGGGTTTGATTCTTATATGCGTTCCATGTTATTTGAATTATACTATTTTAAAATAGGAGTTTTATCATGATACTTAAGAACACCAATAGACGGGCTGGAGAAATGACACAGCAGGTAGGGCATTTGCCTTGCTCCCAGCCTACCAGGGTTCGATTCCCAGCATCCCATATGGTCCCCTGAGCACCACCAGTGGTGGTTCCTGAGTGCAGAACCAAGAGTGACCCCTGTGCACCTCCAGGTGTGACCCAAAAAGCAAAATAAATAAATAAAATATATATTTTTTAAAAAAGGAACATAAGTAAAAAATTTCTAGGGCATCATTGCACACTTGAGGAAAAAAAACCTTTTAGTTAAAATTATATAACTCCCCTAATATCTCATTTAAAGTGTGCACTAACTTGCCGGAAATTATAATTTTAAGTGACCAGTAAGACTAGAACCAAAACTAAAATCAAAACAAAATAGCAAAGTAATAAGAAGATTGAGATTATTCTAGGACAATCAGTTTTCAGAAAATCTCATTTCAGAAAATAAGCAAGGAAATCCAAATGGTTACATTTCTGAGAAAAATGTCTAAGTTTAAAACACAGCATGACAACTCTCTGCAGAGAGAACCTCCTCCTTGCTAGCGTGGGTATTCCACTGAGTGACACTTCAATGGAAATCGGGAGAGAGCCTATTTATGTTTAACTTAGCTTAAAAACAGCAGCCATGCACAGTGCCTAATATAGAAATGCTCTCAAAAGATTTAGTTCATTTCATGAAAAAATAAAAGAACAAAAACATTTAAAAAATACATCAATGAATGCAATGTCCTAGTTGCACTTTTAAGGGAAAACTGAATGGGACAATGCGTTTTGCAATGTAATATATGAGAGGAAAATAGGAGTCCTTAAATGTTATCCACCACAAGTGTATATTTGTAAAATTAACTCCTATTAAATGTCACTGGCTTCTTATCTTTCTTGACTCTGTTTATTTCTAAGTTGTACAATTCAAGGGACATGAAAAAAGGTGAACAATTGACCCCCCTCCAGTGCTACTACTTAACTACTTTGTTGTCTAGAGTAATTTCTGTTTGCTTAAATCTTACTTGCAGTGTGTAAATTTGCCATAGAAGTCCATATTTTTAGCCAACAGTCTTCATAATGCCGACTATCTAATTCCAGTACTCCAACTCCAGGTTTATTCTTTTCATTTGTAGCTTTCGACAAGTTGCTTTCTCTCTATGAAATTGACTTGCATAGTGTTCAATTTTTGTGTTTTTAAAGTTATATTTCCTTTCCCTCCAAGTAAGCTTTGCGTTCTTAATCTGAAACATAGCTTCATGCATAATCCTTCCTTTTCTAAGTATCATAATTGCTTTTCAGTTTGGTAATAGAAATTGTCCAGTTAGTTTATATGTAACAAATACTTCCATGACCGACTAGAATCTTCTCCAATCCATCATCAAATATGAAGTGAATCTTCTGAAGTTCAAAAGTAATTATAGGGGCTGGAGTGATAGCACAGTGGGTAGGGCATTTGTCTTGCATGCTGGTGACTCAGGTTCAATTCCCAGTATCCCACACCGCCAAGAGTAATTCCTCAGTGCATGAGCCAGGAATAACCCCTGTGCTTCACTGGGTGCGATCCCAAAAGCCAAAAAAAAATAAAAAGTAATTACATTTTCCTTTTGATTTGCACTTGTTTGTGGTCTAGGTGTAGTGTCAATAAATTTCATAATAAGGCTTAAAAAAAGAAATTAAATTTATTACCATTCTGAAAACTGTAATTAAGATCAGATAATGAACAGAGTAAAGTTCTATGGAGGACTTTTTCTGGCTTGCATACAGTTTCCTTCTTCAAATGTTCTTGCATAAGAGAAAGAGAATACTGCAAGCTTTTTGGTCACAACCTCTGTAAGAGCATGGATCCCATCAGATGGGACTTATCTAAATCTAATTGTTTCCAAAGGTCTCATTTCAGTCAAATAAAATCCTTAGGGTAATAGTTTCAACATACAAACTTGATAGGGGTGAGGTAAGAGAACATACTTCTTTTCAAAACAAAGTTTTATGAAGTATTTAATACTTGGGATGTATTGTAGAAAATAATCTAGTGAGAACTTCATGATACCCCACCATTGCATCTTCATTTTCTTTCTCTATCAGAAACTTCGGTAAGATTATAAATTCCTATATGCATCGCATTTGAAGATTACGTGAAACTTGGAGGTGTAGCACCCTGTTGGAAGGCTATCTTTTAAGTTGGACAAAAGTAAGGGTGCAAATAGAATACAGTGAAGCTAAAGGCACGAGGATGGTTGGAGGATTATGAGGCTTATCAGCACATGTCAGAAAGATGTTGGGATTTTAGTCGCAGGAAGTCGCAATATTAGTCAATAGTGTGATGTGACTGCCAAAGTGCAAATGCAATTTTAAGCTACTTTAGTCAGCATATAGCTTCCAAAATAAGGAAGATAAAAACCCTGATGCTGTGCTGTATCTAACTACAAAGCACTGATATATTAAATTCTGGGTACCACATATTCACTGATACTTTTTGTGGTGGATCATAATCATGCCTTATGAGACTCCCTTGTGGAAACACAGAGTTCATTTAAAGATACACCAGCATGGGAGGCAATGCATCAGATGCCTTATAAATTGCAATAAGATGACAAAAAACAATTTAAAAAATCCTTATATTCCTGAAACCAGTGAATATAATAATGGACTTTCTGAATATATAAATATTCAGGGATTTAAGAATCAGTCCAATTTCTACTTGAAATATTTAAATTACAGCCATTGCAATTTTTATATCTCATTGCTCACAACCTGTTTAAACGTGATTCAAACCACATCGGCAGTGTCTCCTGAGTCACCAGTTACCTCAGGGGCTACCCAAGATATTATCACCTTTTTTTTCAAATTGTTAGATAATAGTACTCTTTGAAACAGATGCTGTAACTAGAAGTTTTTACTTCAAGCCATAATTACCAATGCATTTATTCATCCCTTTAGTCAGGAAATGCATTTTTAGCATCTCCTAGCATTCAGGCATTGTTGTTGACGATATGATGACTCAGTGAACAAGAGTAACAGAGCCATCCTTGTGTTCTCATGTGAATATAACAAAAGAACTTTCTTTTTATTTAATTTATCACTAAGGTGAATAATTTTTGTTGCTCACAAAGAGATAATTTTGCTATTGAATTTTTATTAGTGTCTAAAATGTGTTCGACAATATTGTAGAATTTTAAGTTTATCACCAGTGTTAAAAATTGCCAAAACTGTGGTAAAGTGTGTGAATTTCTTTTGATGATGAATGATAACTGCTGTTAGGTTAACGCCTAGCAGTGCTCAAGGTCTATTCCTGACTCTATGGGAAGAGGTCAATTTCAGTGGGAACACATATGTTGGGGATTGGACTCAGGCCTCCTACATGCAAAACTTATGCTTGGCCCATTGGGCTACCTTTGTAATTCCTCCAATGGCTCATTTCTTTTTATTTTCTTTTGTATTTAAAAATTTTTATTTATATATTTGCAGTGAGAATGTATTTATTTATTTTTTTAATTAATTCATTCTTTTATTGATTACCATGTGGAAAGTTACAAAGCTTTCAGGTTTAAGTCTCAGTCATACAATGCTTGAACACCCATTGAAGGGTACAAGCTTGCAATGATGCAACTTCTGGCAGATATTTCTGTGGACTTAGTTACTTAAATACTAAAATACAGAAATCCAAAACCGTGCGACCGCTAGTGCAGCCACTCAACCTCATATCTCTTCTTTCTCAGTAATGGAAAACAAATTACCAAATGCTTCCTTTTCAGCAGGTTCAACTTTAGGGGGGAGAAACTCCAAACAATAATAGTGAGTTTTTTATTGAAATATTGAATGCAATCAAAGTAAAGTGAAAGTAAAGTGAAATTTATCAGTTACACAGGCTCATTTCTATAATCATCTAAAGCACATTGTTTCATGGTCTCAAATACAGCTATGTCTCATTCAAAGTGAACTTATATATGACAAAATCCCAAATAGTCTGACCTAATGTAATTGTGGGAGATAGTTTTTAAAAAATATATCACCTTTTATTCAAGAATACATACTCTTTGGCTCTTAAAAAGGAATCATCATAGCATAGCTAGCTCCAAAATATTAATATTGTTTGGAAAACATATTTCACTGATTTTATTTAAGAAAAAAATACTTCAAAACTATTTCAAGTTTTTTGTAATAATTGAGATATCTCATTGGAAGAGCAAGTTTCTTTTTTTGTGAAAATCTGAACATCGAAATGAGTGCTCAAATATTTCTTTCCTTCCTTTGTATCTAGTTATATATTTAAAATTCTGTGACCAGAGCAGCAGATCTGTGGGACAGGGAATTTGCTTTGCATGTGGCCATACCAGTTTTGATCCCTAGCACCTTAGATTTTTCACAGTGTTTGCCAGGAATAATACCTGAAAACAGAGCCAGGGGTAAGTCTGGAGCACTGCAAAAAAAAAAAAAAATCTTAAATTTAAAAATTCTACTGGTTTATCTTTAATTCAGTAAGAATCGTACCATACTACTTAGATTATAGTTTTATGAAAATAAGATTTTCTTACATCTTTATAGTCAGTAGCAAACTGAGACTACGCAGGGTAGGTAACAGACTTTTGATCCAAAAAAAATTGATCTGACAGAAAAAGAATTATGAGGAAATACAGGCTTAAAAGAGCTTGGTGGGAGGGCAGGAAGAGAAAGAAATAGAGATGTTACCCTGTGGCCAGCACACTTGTGGTATTTCTTAGCACAGATCTACAATGTTATAGCTGAGAAATTTCAATAATGATAAAACAGAAGGTCCAGTTCACTTTGCTGGTATATTCAATCATTCTTTTTTTTCTTTTTTTTCTTTTTACTTTTATTTTATTTTATTTTAAATTTATTTTATTGAATCACCATGTGGAAAGTTACAAAGTTCTCAGGCTTATTTCTCAGTTATACAATGCTCAAACACCCGTCCCTTCACCAGTGCCCATATTCCACCACCAATAAAAACAAAAATAAAACAAAATAAAAATCCAGTATACATCCAACAAAAAAAAAATCAGTATACATCCCACCCCTCGCCCGCCCAACCCCCCTGCGCAACTGATGAATTTCCCTTCTTTTTCTCTTTACCTTGATTACATTCCATATTTCAACACAAAACTCACTATAGTTGTTGGAGTTTCAACACAGACTCACTATTTTTGTTGGAATTTATCTCCCAAGAATACAGCTCTATTGACAAGGAAATATTTGATAATTAGTTTTCCACTGATGAGAACGAAGAGATAAAAAGTCGCGCGGCCGCACTAGCGGCTGCGCAGTTTACAATTTCTGTATTTTAGTAATTAAGTCCAGGGAGATTTAAGTTGAAAATTGAATCATTTCCCTTCCTGGAGCAGCATGGAGCATAAGCTTAGTTCACAGTCTGGATACATGGTTGCAAGCACTCGCTGGAACCCCAAGTCATATAGCTGGCTCTGGCTCCTGCTCGTTCTGCAGCCACGGGGCTGTGCAAAGGCACGGCCACCCGGGTCGAATCTCGGCTGGAGCCCGAGCTCCTGCCCCGGCCCAAGACTGCCCAGGTGTCCCGCTGTTTCTAGTTCAAAGCACTTTTTTTTTTTCGCACCACAAAGTTCATACATGCTCAATGGACCCATAAAATGTCAGACACCTCGCCTCCTCCGGGAGGGAAGAGAGACCAAGGAAGAAGGATATTTCCTCCATTAGCCAGCGTGGGGCAAAAGCTTAGTTCACAGTCTGCATACATGGTTGCAAGCACTCCTATTCAATCATTCATGATGCATCAGCATGTACATTTAAGTTTTTAAAAAAGCCCCCAAAGTGGTTTCTTCCCATTAATTTTGGCATCACTCATATTTAGGTTCAAAATTTACAGTAGGCAGTGGAGCAGTCAGTACAATGATTTAATCAGTTCCTTAATCACTAAAAAGGTGGCTTTGCACAAAGGACTAACTACGTAACAAAAATGGCTTTGGGGGAGGAGGAGGAGGAGAGAATTATGGGGTGGATTTTTCAAAATATTCAGAGTTAAGAGCAGTTATCAAACTGTTAAGAAAAGCAGATCATTGTGCTATGTTCAGTTTGTATCATTCCCTAGGTATATGCTACTGACTAACCTTATTGTTCTAGACTGTTTGTTGGCCCAGGGGTTGCTTTTGATGATGTGTCAGGCACAATTGCAGTAGTGAGTGAGAGCTCTTGCTTGTCACATGTACTTAATCTCAGTTGGTTTGCTGAACTGCAGAACTACTACATTCCAGTTGGAATCAAAGGGGAAAGGTGAAGTAAAGATGGCTATTATGCCTTCCAGTATCTCTGCAGGAAATAGAGTGTTTTTCGTGGTGTTCTATGATCCAATTCCCTTATCCTGTATTTAATATAAGCTCGCTCAGTGGAATTCTGGACCTAAAGAAAAAAATTCATGTGCTAGATATACTAGGTTAAAAATACTATGAGGAAAGTTATTTCGAACATATACTGCATGTTTGGGTTAGTTGGGGAGGAAAGTAGAAGTGATAAACTAAGTCACAGGATTTAACATTTATACCACACCACATTAATACTAATGGGTTCATGAAACAGAGTTGACTTGTGATGAGAAAAGAGTAGGAAATGATGAAGTCATGGTTGCAGTGGAAATAATTTTTCTGTTAAAGGGCTATAGTTTATTATTACAATATCATGGTATATGATGAGTCTTAAACTATTTTAGAGTTTAAAATATATGGACCTGTGAGAGTATAGCAAGTAATGTGCTTGTCTTGCATATGGTTGATATGGGTTCAATCTCTGAAACCCCATATGACTCTGTAAGCCCACCAGGAGTGTGTTCAGAGCACAGAACTAGGAGTAAATCCTGAGTACCACTAGGTACTCAATATACAAACATATATATAAATACATACACACACATATATATGTATACATACAACTGGTGATTGTGTCTTTCTAGTGCAACCCTGTAAGGTCTGGTGTCTACAGCATCTAAGCCTTTGTGTCAGTGTATATTAGACTATTACTTATTAGTGTTAACTTTTGACTCAAAAATAATAAACATGGTGACTTGCTTTCAATCTGAAGAATGGGATGTATGACCAAAGCAAACTATAATGAAGCTCACATTTGCATGAATTACTCTGTACATATTTGTGTGTACATTTTCTGGTCTTAATGTGTTTCCTCAAAAATTCATAATTCTGAGACACTTTCTTCATATTAAAGATGGGTTAAGTAGCTAAAATAAAATGAGGTTATGCTATGTGATCACAAGCTCTTAATGTGATCTTAAAGTATAAAATTTTATGTTTCTTTGGTTTCTCATTACTGTAGCACTGTAGCACTGTCATCCCTTTGCTCATCAATTTGCCCGAGCGGACACCAGTAACATCTCCATTTTGAGACGTGTAGTTACTTTTTTGACATATTAAATATGCCATGAGTAGCTTGCTAGGCTCTGCCGTGTGGGTGGGATTCTCTCAGTATCTTGCTGGACTCTCGGAGAGGGATGGAAGAATCGAACCCGTGTCGCCTGCATGCAAGGCAAATGCCCTACCCTCTGTGCTATAGCTCCAGCCCTCTCATTACTATGTACTTTTTTTTTTTTTTTTTTGCTTTTTGGGTTACACCCGACGTTGCACAAGGGTTACTCCTGGCTCATGCACTCAGGAATTACACCTGGCGGTGCTCAGGGGACCATATAGGATGCTGGGAATTGAACCTGGGTTGGCTGCATGCAAGGCAAACACCCTACCCACTGTGCTATGACTCCAGCCCCACTATGTACCTTTTAAGTAAACCCTTTCCTTGCATTATAAATAGGATCCTATTTTAAATGTGGTGAATTGAGAAAATATAGAGTACAAGGCAAGACACATATTTGTAAAGACTTTATACTCTCCTAGGTACTTTCATGTACTTGGAACGAGCCATTAATGTGCACTAATTTTTTAAACACATCTGTGAAGCTGACAAGTGCCACTGTAGTGGGAAATGTCAGCTTGAATAATTAGGACGGTGTTGTTGAAGATGCAAGAAGTTGAACATCATTCGATAAACTTAGGAATGCAGGATTTGTATCAATTACTGCCCAAGGTGCCTTCCACAGTACACTGTGCTTTTGCTGGAAAAGCATTTGTACCCTACAGTGCACTGTCAGCACACTGCTTTTTCATGGAGAAACTAGGCTGTGCATAACCATGCGAGATGTTTATCTATCACAATGTAAGTTTAAGAGATGCAACAAAATGTAGAGAAATGGTTGGCAGAGTTACCAAGACTTTTTGTAAAGCCAGCTTGCTTACCTTAGCACAGATGCTCACCCCTACTTTAGTTAAAATTGTCTCTAGTAACAGATGAAAGAAATAATTACAACACACCCCATGTTTATTTTATAGGGAGAGGATTAACATACAAATTCACCTTATCCTTTGAAATTTTCTTTTAAACAGCTAAACCCCTGCAGGCACTTAGACAATAAAAACTGTATATACATATAAAAAGGGAGTTGAGAAAATAAGGTTGTTATTGGGAAAGTATAACCCTCAACCTCTCTCTGTCTAAGCAAATGGTACAGTAAATTCAATGGGGAAGCTCCAGTGAGTGCCATCAATTCTGTCTGTTTTTGTGGAAGACCTGGCTTTGGTGTTTTGACATCTGTGTCATCATGGTTGTTGATTCTATTATGGAGTGACAGTATAGGGAAACATTTTGCTCAGACATACATGTCCTTTCTCTCTGTTTTACAGTCACTCATTCCTATCCCCGCTCCAGAATTTAAAAGGATCACTCAGGTTGCTTATATGAGAACAGGATCTATGATGACATTTCCATTTGTGACTGCTGCTTATTTCTCATTTGAAGTTGAGTCCAATTAACTCAGCATTCACTCTTTCTGAGGTGGAAAAAAAAACACATTCCCTGTGGCTCTATGAAATAAATTCCATTTTCTTCATCTTCCTGAGACACCTTTCAATAAAGACTGCTGCTTTGATAGATTTTTCACTATATGCACTCTTGGCTGGGTCCCTGTGTATCTTTTCCTTATTTGAAACACTATTAGCCACCATCCTAAGCAAATAGTATACCTTTCTTGCAGCCAAAAAGTAAAATAATATAAATAATAGAAGATGCAAAATTTAAATCCAAATTATCACTAAGAGATATTCATTCATCTGTTCTTATCTGGAATGGGAGGAGAGACTTTGTAGAGTAAGGTAAGTTTTCATTGAACTATATACTTTGGATTTAGAGAAAACCTAGAAGACAGGGTAGACTAGAGGACATAAACATTGTGAAAAAGAAATTAACTGATAAAATTGGATATTTTCTTTGTTTACAAGTCAAGGGTTAAGTGTATCTGATAGAAAATTCACATTCAACCAGCTGTCCTTAGTAATGAGAAAAAGTAAATACACAATGGGAAAGCCTGTCCCATGCTGTATGACAGATGGATGGATAGATAGCTCGTGGAAGCAGAGCGCTTTGTTGTCAAGTAGACAATTTTAAACACTTCACATGGTTTTAATCGTTTAAAAAAGTGCACATGATCATCTGTCTGGACTGTTTATTTTCCTTGTCAAGGTTCTGGCACTGCTGAGTAGTCATTTCCTACTGGAAAATATTTTTTGTGTATACATACCTATGGTCAGTGACCTATTTTATTTTTTAAAACACTGCCATTGATGATCCCTAACTCGTAAGAGGATGTGATATATTTACACTGCTCTACCACACAAGAAGAAAACAGCATTTTGCTAGAGCAAAAGTTGAAATGTATATTTAAATAGTTAAAAGTAAATAAATTCAATGCAAATATTTTTATTGTGAATTTATTTTGTTTTCCAAGCTTTAAACTCTCTATAAATCAGCACAAGATTTTATTTTTTTTTATTTTTTTTTATTTTTTACTGAGTCACCATGTGGAAAGTTACAAAGTTTTCAGGTTTAAATCTCAGTTATACAATGCTCGAATACCCATCCCTTCACCAATGCTAATATTCCACCACCAAGAATCCCAGTGTAGCTCCACCCTGCCCCCCACACCCCTAACCCCCCCACGCCCCTAGCCCCCCCACCCTAAGCCCCCCCCCCCCGGCCTGTGTAACTAATAAATTTCACTTTACTTTCGCTTTGATTGCATACAATATTTCAACAAAACTCACTATTATTGTTTGGAGAGTCTCTCCCCTAAAGTCAGACCTGCTGAAAAGGAAGCATTAGATAATTTGCTTTCCATTGCTGAGGATGAAGAGGTATGAGGTCGAGTGACCACACTTAGCGACCTCTCAGTTTTGGGTTTCTGTATTTTAGTATTTTAGTAACTAAGTCCAGAGAGATATCTGCCAGAAGTTGCATCGTTGCCAACTTGTACTTCTCAGTTACATTATATTCCACATATGAGTGCAATCTTTCTATGTCTGTCTCTTTCTTTTTTTTAATTAATATTTTATTTTTAATTAGTGAATCAACGTGAGGGTACAGTTACAGATTTATACATTTTTGTGCTCATGTTTCTCCCTTACAAAGTTTGATAACCCATCCCTTCACCAGTGCCCATTCTCCCCCACCAGTAAACCCAACATCCCTCCCCCCCTCCCCAGTCCCGTCTCCCCCCACCCCACACTGCCACTATGGCAGGGTATTCCCTTTTGTTCTCTCTCTCTCTGATTAGGTGTTGTGGTTTGCAATAAAGGTGTTGAGTGGCCATTGTGTTCAGTCTCTAGTCTATATTCGGTCCGCATCATCTTTCCCCCACATGACCTCTAACCACATTTTACTTGGTGTTCCCTTCTCTGAGTTGCCCAGAATGAGAGACCAGCCTCCAAGCCATGGGGACAACCTCCTGGTACTTATTTCTACTATTCTTGGGTGTTAGTCTTATAGTCTATTATTCTATATTCCACAGATGAGTGCAATCTTTCTATGTCTGTCTCTTTATTTCTGACTCATTTCACTCAACATGATACTTTCCATGTTGATCCATTTATATGCAAATTTCATGACTTCATGTTTTCTGACAGCTACATAGTATTCCAATGTGTAGATGTACCAGAGTTTCTTTAACCAGTCATCTGTTTTGGGGCACTCTGGTTTTTTCCAGATTCTGGCTATTGTAAACAGTGCTGCAATGAACATAGAAATACAGATGCCATCTCTACTATACCGTTTTGCCTCTCCGGGATATATTCCCAGGAGTGGTATTGCTGGGTCAAATGGAAGCTCAACTTCTAATTTTTTGAGAATCATCCATATTGTTTTCCAAAAGGGCTGAACCAGTCGGCATTCCCACCAGCAGTGAAGAAGAGTCCCTTTCTCCCCACATCCACGCCAACACCAGTTGCTTTTTGTTTTTTGGGATGTGGGCCAGTCTCTGTGGTGTGAGATGATATCTCATGGTTGTTTTTATCTGCATTTCCCTGACGATTAGTGATGTTGAACATTTTCTCATGTGCCTCTCAGCCGTTTGGATTTCTCCTTTGGGAAAGTTTCTGTTCATTTCATCACCCCATTTTTTGATCGGGTTGGCAGTTTTCTTCTTGTGGAGTTCAACCAGTGCATTGTATATCCTTGATATCAACCCTTTATCGGATGGGTACTGCATAAATATCCTTTCCCATTCTGTAGATTGTCTTTGTACTTTGGTCACTGTTTCTCTTGAGGTGCAGAAGCTTCTTAGTTTGAGATAGTCCCATTCATTTATCTCTGTTTTCACTTGCTTGGCCAGTGGCGCAGCACAAGATTTTAAAAGAAGTCCACAAAAATATTTTATAGGTGAGGGAACCAACATTACTAAATACTGAATATGTTACAAATGTACAATGCCATTACTATTGTTGAAATAAAAATCTGGATTCAAACATGGTTTTGCTACTGTTATTCCATACATATAGGAGAAAGTTACTGCTTCAGAAGCAGTCCTTCAGATAAAATATATCGTGTTTAATTATTGACTTATAGCTAAATCCGATTTTCTTTTATCATCATTGTCCTCTTCCAATAAATATGTCATCTTGTTTAATAATTACAGAAATGCTATAGTGGGCAAAATTCCTTGCTAGGAATATGATAATCTTGTTTACAAACATTAACAAATGTGACTATTGTCAATTAACAATAATTAAAATTAATATGGCACCCAGACGTGTCAAAGTTCAAAGACATATCTTCTTACCACTAGATTCTTCAGTATAATTAAATTTTCTGCACATTTCCAGAATATAATTTTTATTCTGTGTTAAAAATATACACACACACACAGAAACATACACACAGAGCTAGAACCAGTTTACACAGAGCTAGTGCCAGGCAAAAGTGTGAAATATAAAACCTCTTATTTCCTGGTCTTCTTTCTACTGCCAGTATTTTTGTCCCCTTTATCTTGTTTCTCTACTCACTTTTCCAAAGCTCTATTCTATTTCTTGTTTCAATCCAGCCTGTTCACTAAGATGATACTTGATAAGAGATTGACTCCCATCTCCCAGGTGTATTTACGTTTTAATGGGGGTCTCTTAACAATTAAAAAAAAAATCCTCCAAGATGCAGAGGAATAAATTCTAAAGGTAACAGGAGGGGAGATATTTTTAGATGGGAGCATCTGGCTTGCCCCTCTAATCACATCCCCTAAGCTGCCTACTCCATTTATTTGTAAGACCTGGGTTTTGCTGTTTATTGTCAGAAGCTTCTATGTAATTGCACGTGCTTCTGTACCTCAATGTTTATTTTCTCTCTCATAGTTCTGCATTTCTGATGACTGGAACAAATTCTAAAGGGGCTTTTTAAGGATGATGTAAGGGTTTGAACAAAATGAAAATCTGTTGTTTTAGCATATTTGGAATAGAATAATTCAGCTGTCACAGGATGAAAGGCTAGTCTGGGAATGCCATTTTTTTCTTGACTGTTCTGATGCACACCTTAAAGAAAATACTGTTTGTATGAATGCTAGAATTCTCTTAGATATAAAGAAAATGATGAATAATAAAGCAACCCAAAAGCTTTTGTCACTTCACCTGCAGAACTCTCTCCTTAGAGCATATTTAGCCAAGCTAGTACGCCTACTTGTTTTATCAACTGAAAGAACTTAAGAGATTCATTTTTTTCCCTTTTCTTTTGAGCATTGATTTAGTATATATGTAGATTAAATTGGGTCTTCTCACATAGTAATTTTATATGCAAAAATAGACACCCTACTGGATCATTTCAAACCTAAAATGCTGAATAATTTTTGAAAAGGCCTAGTAATTAAGTGTGATGAGGATGCATTAAAGCTGGAAAATGATTAGAGGAGGCTTTCAAACACATTCTTGAAGCGAAGAAAGTTCAGGAAATATCCTGAAAACTTTGCCTTCGTTGGGTCAATTAATTAATATCCTAGTATTTAACTTCTGAGTGCAGTATTTCTAGATGGCAACCTGCTAATTCACCACTATTTTAAGACTGTCTAGTATTCAGTAGGCATTACAATTTTTTTTATTTTATGCTATACATTGTTCTAAACATTTTCAGTATGATTTTGTATTATGGAGCTTACAAGTATTATAATAAGCTTTTCAGTATCATGACTTATTCCACCACCAGCATTGTAAATACCCAAGAATGAAGCAAAAAGAAAGATGAATACATGTAGGGATCCTGAATACAAATTCTGCATTTCAATTTCCCTCCTAAGAGTAAGAATGAATAATTTTCAGAAATAAAATGGCAATGCATAACTATAATAGCTTATATAGCAAACAGTTTTTTTTAGAAGTCCCGAACTGCTATTTTGGTTTACTGGTCAATCATTTATCAGCAACAATTCATTAAATTTATACATTGTGCTTGTAACTGTAGCAGTCTGAGCTACATATATTCATATATTTTTCTCCCAAAATATTAACATTCATACAGTTTGTAGTCTCTAGATAGCCTGTTAGCACATCTAAATAAGAATAGTAAACAAACCATTTCCCCGGAATGCCCAATTTATGTCAATGTCACCACTATTCTGAGTCACACAACTTCAAATTGTGAGTGTAATTTGGAAAGATCCATTAGCCTCATACACCCACATTTGTTATAAATTTTGTCAGTTCTCCTTCTGGAGCATCTCTCAAATCACTGTTTCTTTTTATATTACCAACCATATTCTTTTCCAACCTTATCCTATTCCCTTCTACATCAGAGAGTTCTAGTAACTACTTGATTTTTATCATTTATTCTGTGCATTCTTTTCTGTCTCTGTAATGCACTGGAAGCAGATTTGCCTTACTAAAAATCACCTTTCATTATGTTACCCCATATATGCAACTGCTTTTCAAAAATAAAATTACATCAAGACATTTGCCAAATCATCAATAGTCTTGTGCAATTGCACCCAGGACCTAACCTTCTAAACTTATCTCAAAGGTTTATCCTAACCATAAACTACATAAAATTACTTGTTTATTGTTATCCCCCACAAAGGAATCCATACTTTTCCACTTCTACACACGCTCATTCTGACTCTATTCTCTGGTTTAATCTGTTAATTTTCATTCACACACGGTTCCGTGAAGACTTTTCTCACAAAGAAATCTATCTACCACCACTAACAGCAAAATTTAAGTTGTTTTAATAGGATGTTCTTTACATTCTTCAGGAATTTAAACTCTTTAGGACTTTTTGTTTTGTTTTGATTTTTGGCTTTGGTTTTGGGACACACCTGACAATGCTCAGGAACTACTCATGGCGCAGTGCTCAGGTCACCTCAGGCAGTGTTTGGTAGACAATTTTGTTGGGAATTGAACCGAGGCCACCTCTCCTACCTGACATCCCAGTCTTTTGAGTAATCTACCTAGCTCAAGTGATTCAAGTCTATACTTTTAAATTCTGTTGAGTTATATTCTGCCTTGTGCTATAGTAATTACATAATATGTATTGGTTTTGATGGAACATACTAACCGATTAATTTTAATGGCAAAGTTTATTTTCTCTGGTTAAGTTTATACTATTATCTCTATTAGAAATTTTTATCAGTAGAATCAGTGGCATTAATATGCTATCATTAGGGTTGCTTCTTTATACTAGTTAATAATATGTAAAACTACATGATCATTGTTGGTGATTTTAATGCCAAGATAGGACTGAGAAGGTCTTATGAAGAACTCCACATTGGGACCCATGACTTAGAATGGAACGAACAGGGTGATAGACTGAGCTCATCATGTCGACCAAGACCATCCATGGTAAATCACAGTTCCAGAAGGCCAAATCTAAACGTTGGACATGGGAGTCTCCTGGTGGACAGATTCACAATGAAATTGACTACATCATATTCAATTGAAGGTTTTGCCTGACCGATGCCGCTGTTGTCCCAAAATTCCAAACAGGATCTGACCACCATCTCCTTCGTGCAAAATTCTACTTCACAGAGCAGGAAAAAAGGACTGCAAAGTTTAAGAAGAGAACTCCCAGAATGACCAGCAGCTGGGAGCTCTTTGGAACTTTTGTGGCAACAAGGGAAGATGTCGTCATTGACAACATTGAGGAGGAATACAATCGACTGGTTCAGCACCTCCACGACTGCACGAGGAATGCCGAAAGTGGGAAAGCCATAAAAAGAGACCTGTCTTTGGAAACTCTCAGACTCATTTGCCAACGTGCTTTGGCATGAGCCTCAGGCAACCACAATCTAACGTCAAAGATCACAAGCTGTGCAGAGAAGGATAAATGACCTCAAAGACAGAAGAGCAGCAATATTGGCTGATGTGACAGAAGCCAGGAAAAGTATTTGCAAAGCTTACTGTCCTTCACCAATTACAAGACCATAACAGCTGCCCTCTGACATCCTGATGGATCTATCACATCCTCCAGAAGGGCAATGGAGAGGATTATTCATGACTTCTAGTTGGATCTCTTGGACTGCCACGTCCACCTGGCCACATACCAAATTCTGCAGGATGGATATGTCATTCCCAACATCCTACCTTCTGAAATCTGACATGCCATTTCGTTGGTAAAGACACGTATACCACCCAATCCAGACAAGGTCAGACCCGAACACCTGAAGAATATGTCACCAGTACTCAACAATACACTGGCTTGGATCTTCACACACTACCTGTCCATATGCAAGGTTCCATCCCAATGGAAAACCAGCAGGACTGTTCTGTTGTACAAGAAGGGAGACATCCACGATATCAGCAATTATCACCCAATCTGCCTGTTGTCAATCGTCTATAAGTTGTTCACTCGCGTCATCCTGAATAGAATAGGCAGAACACTAAATGGAGGACAACCATGCAAGCAAGCCGAGTTCTGAAAAGGATTCAGCATGATCGAGCATAGCCACACAGTGACCAAGCTCATTGAGGTTTCATGAGAGTTCCAGATACCACTCTGTCTAACATTCATTGATTTAAAGGCCTTTGATTCTGTTGAGACTGAAGCAGTCATCAAAGCCCTAGCCAAATGGGTGTTCAAACTCAGTACATCAAGATCCTCTGCAAACTGTATTATGATTCACCACCAGGATCTCACCATTCTATAAGGAAGGGATCATTGATGACAAGGGTTCGGCAGGGTTATACCATTTCACCGAAACTCTTCAGTGCAACCCTGGAGACCATCATGCAATGACTGGAATGGAAAGGAATGGGAGTGAAGATAGATAGTTGGCAACAACACCGCATCTGCTTCACTGATGACATCGTTCTCATAACACCAAACATTAGCCAAGAGGCACAAATGCTAGCTGACTTCCACCACCAGTGTGGAAAGGTCAGACTAGAGCTGGATCTCACCAAAACAATGTTCAAGAAAAATGAAATAGTCCCTGACGTTCTATTTGATCTCAACGGATTGAACATCTCCAAATGCAGCAGCTATGTGTACCTGGGTCAAGAACTCAACATGAGGAATGACTTGGTGCCAGAACTGCACAGGATGAAGAGAGCAGCGTGGAAGTTCTTCAAGAGAGTTGAAGAAGGACCTCCGACTCTGGCCACATCTTCTCAATTCCACCATTCTCCCTGCACTAACATACGCCTGAGAGACCTGGGCCCTACGCAAACAGGATGAGAACGTTATCCGGGTATCCCAAAGAGGAATCAAAAGAGCTATGCTAGGAGTATCACAACTCAAGTGAGAGTAGGAATACGGATAGAGTTCCAACCTCCATCAACGGTTAAGAATCAGGGACGCTGTCTCGTTTTCCAAGACATCAAAAATCACATGGGCCAGACAGGTAATGCAATCCAACGAATTCTGGACTAAAGCTGTTACCTACTGGATTCCAAGGAACATCAAAAGACCACATGGCTGCCCACCAAAGAGATGGTCACACTTCTTCGTCAAAACCCTGAATGAACGATTTGAGACTCTTCCTGTTTCTGGAGCTAACAGATATCATTGGGCTACACTAGTACTCGACAGAGACAAATGGGCCGGGCATGTAATGCGATTCAGAGATAACCACTGGACCAGAACTGTTACCGACTGGATTCCACAGGACACCAAATGACCATGTGGCCACTCACCTATGAGATGGTCAGACTTCTTCATCAAAACCCTGAAAGACTGGTTTAGGCTCTTCATGTTCCTGGAGTGAACTATTGGACTATACTAGCATGTGACCGGAAGGAATGGAGACATTACTGGTGCTGCTCGAGCAAATTGAAGATCAACGGGATGAGAAGTGATACATAAGCATTGATGAATTGTTTAAGGGAAGGTAGATTTGTTCAACATCCAGTTGTTCCTCAGAATTCAATCCTGACTCTGTGCTCAGAGATAACTCATGGTGGGGACAATGAAACAAATGCAGTGCCCAGATCAAATCTTGGTCAACTGCATCAAATGCATGTCTCCTACCCACTGTACTATCTCTCTGGGCCATATTATTGAACTTATTTTGCCTCTTATTATAGGTTTTCAATGATATATATATAGAGAGATACATTTATATATCATTGAGATACATATGTGTATATATATATATTTGGACAAATATATATATGCGTATATATATATATGCACATATATATATATATTTTTAAAAAACACCGAAATTTACTCCTGGCTCTGTGTTTCAGTGATCATTTCTGGTGGTGCTTGGTGGACCATATGGCATGCTGTATTGTACCCAACTGGCTAGCACATGACAAGCACCTTAACCTCTGTACTATCTTCCTTGCACTCTGCATGAACATTTCATATGTGCTATCTGAAGTTGAGTGGTCTTTGCATATTGCTGCCATGACAACCCACTGCTCACCAACGAGTTGCTTTTAGGCTAAGTAGGTTTCAATTGAGCACACATGCATTCTATGTCTCAATATCATTCTAGTCAATATTACTTGTTTAACATTCTATGTTACTTATTCAAAAATCTGATTTCCAAACCCTTCCCCTCCCTGTCTTAAAGTGAAAGAAGACTATTGAGAATTGGGATTAAAAAAAAAAAGTAACAAAACACAGCACAGTTATTGAGCTTGCGTTTTGTGCACAGTACATGCTAATTTCTTTTGCAGTGAAGTATAGTTCCTGGGACCTGTGCTCAAGAGATTCATACTACCTACATATTATTCCCTTCGGGCTACCTAAATCCCATTAGGAATTATTTCTAAAAGATATAGAATTTTCAGTAAGGTCAAATATAAAAGATGAGGTATTTTTTGCCATAAAATCCATGCAGACCTTATAACTGTGATTCCAATGACCCTTGGATTCTCTAGTCTTCATAAGATGCTCTAATTCAGCTTGTTATATTTATGGCTTTTGCTGTGCTTTCTCTTTCTACCATTGCTACTATTAAATACTCAGCACCATAGAATATTGTATTTTCATGGATAATATTGCAAATACTTATATAATATCTTAAAGATAGCCAATAAACATAAAAGTATGCATTATTTAATTTTTCTCTCTTCAATTTGCTTTAATCATACTAATATTTAATGAGTAGTCTATTGTATATTCAGCCAATCATCTCTCTGTTCAGAGTCTCTTTGCTAAAATTTTTTGTTTATTATAAAATATATAACTTAAATTTTTAATACTTTAAACTTAGAGAGAAACTTGAATTAAAGGAAGAAAGATACATGTAAAAATTCAAGTTATATATGGACATGCATTTTATGCAAGATATGAAAATGAATCAGTTGCTGAAAGTATTGTGGTTTTGAACTGTTTGAATTAATCATAATATGCACCATTTGAACATTGCTTAATGATTTTCTAAGTGACTTAATAGTCATTATTTCAGTGGATTCTCAAAATAGCCCCAAGACATAGACATAAAATCATTATTTTTATCCAAACCTGCCATTGATAATAATAAGTTTTTTGATCCTTTAAATTTTAAATAAATAGACCCAGTGTTCTGCAGATTTTTACACAGGAAGGCAAGAACTCAGTTTCGGAATATCACAATTGCATATTATTTGAGGCAAGATTTCAAGACCCATCTTGGTGCCACTCAGAGTAGGTTCTCTCTAGCCTTTTTATATCCTCCTTGCCAAACCACAGTAATTGCGTAGCGTCTTCTATTCCTATGTTCTTAAGATAGAAAAATTGCTGAGGGAATCAAGGATAGAGCAGAAAGGGGTGACACACATGCCTTGCATTCTCACAACCCTGAGAACTAACCCAAGCCCAGTCTGACTTTCTCCACTACCAGCAGCGATGGCCCTAATGGTCATAGCATCTCTAGGTATCCAGCTGTGGCTGTGACACTGGGCTGAATCACCCCAGGAGTGCTGTTCTTCAGAGGCCAGAAAAACAATGCTTTAGAGTCACTCTGACTTTTTTAGAATACAAAGAAGAAATACAGATATGGACAAGTATACATGTCTTTAAGACTAGAACTCCGTATCAATCTCTTGGAGTGTCCAGTGAGAGCTATAATGTGACAGGTCTATTTCCAAAAGGTTTTCAAATTTTCAGAGTAATTTTATCTGAATCTAACTAAGGTACAGCTATGCAATTTCAAAATCATGAAGTTTTAGCCAACCGAAAATTTCATGCAATAAGAATTGTCACAAATTATGGATGGCCTGCTGGTCAAGCCCATGTTCTTTCTTGCAAACGTATGCCTTGTTTATCTCTGTTTCTTTGCTTTCCAGCTTGCACTCAGAGAAGGCTGCCTTCTCTCTTCAACATGCATTCCTCCGGTTCTGTTTACCTCATTTCTTTCTTATTAAGTTGCAATAAAAAAATCTTGCTTTGCCAAAAATCAAAAAAAAAAAAAAGAAAGAAAACATTGGTAACAGCAATGTAGAGAAATGTCAGTTTTCTGTAATTTCCACTTGCTAATCTACCTTTCTAGAAACTTTGGAGTGAATGTCCAAGTAACATTTATTAACCCTATCCCTTTGTTTTGAGTCAAAAAGGCAACTGTGATTATGGCTAAAATAGCTCCTATAATTAATTCCATGAATGCACAGTGCGTGATTGAAGATAGATATAGAGTGCATGACTTGGCAAGAGAACAAAAACACACTATTGTGAAATTACAGGCAATTTGTAACATAAAGGTGACAACATGATTTACTTGTTTCCCAAATGCATTATTAATACATGTTGCGAGATCTGCCTTCAATGAACATTAAGTGGTGATTAAACCAGCACAATGCCCCTCTTTTTGTCTTGTGACAATACTTTTCAAATTAGGTGATCAAAAAAGATTAATTAAAAGTTGTTAGGTTTTTCCCCCTTCCATTAAAAAATCTGATATGAGAGGGTGATATCAAATACCCAGCAGGGAAACCTCGCTGATTAGTTATGGTACATTATTTTATTCAAGACTTACTCTCTGGGCTTTATTAATTCATAACTTCAGTGGTCACTTTATCCATTTCTCTAGAGTATTGACACTTGACTCCAAACACTTGTGGATTAAGGCAGAAGGCCAATTCCATCATTTAAATTAAGAAATTCAGCTTTCATATTTGACTGTCACTGTCTTCCTTTCAATTTTTGGAATTATGAAAACTCTAACTTAACCTTCTTCTAGAATGAATAAGATTGACATAGAGAAGCTTAAAAATGTACATTCAAACTTTCCGAGGAAGAGCAGATCATTAAAATCTACAGAATGTATCCCTGATCTCTTTGGTGGTTGAGGCACAGTCATATTCCATTTCATCATTCTATTTACATAGTCTCAAAATGTCCACTTTATTAAGCTGCAAAGGCAGAGCCTACAGTATGTCTTTACAAGATAAATGCATAGGCATGATCTGTGAGGTCACCCAAAGTGGTTCCAAGAAGAATAGTTCAAAATCGTACTATACTTGAATGATAAGGAATAGCTGGATGATGATTCACAAAATGTAACTAAAGAATATCACTCTATGGAGTTAGTTCCTTCCATGTCCAGCCTGTATCATGCATCTTATTTATTCTGTGTTGAGAATGGCAGAAATATCACATTAGTATTATACATTCATTGCAATTTGCTCAATGCACTAAACTATGCCTTAAAATTAGGATAATACATTAAACATGTGATGCATTATCACTGAAATTCTGTGTTATGATATAATGTTAATAATCCATACAAGATGCATGTTAACCTAATTTATATGTTGCATACAGAAATTCCAGAATTTCTTCCAAACTTTCTTTGGTTTCAAATCTTTTATTTTATAAAACATATTCTGAAAACCAAACTACTTATTAGAGTTATGTTGTAATGAAGTTACACTTTCCTGAATAGAAGTGATTTTATCTACTCCTTTTCCTTTGTGTTTGTGGAAACACACCCTGGTATAATCACAACTCTGAGCTTTGGTGTCACTTCTCTGTGCTCAGAATTCATTTGGTGCCAGGGGTAAAACTCAGACTTCCTACGTGAAACGTGCACATCCAGTTCAACAGTTTCTCCTGTCCAAATGAATCATTCTATAGTAATACCAATATGTTAAAATAAAATATATTAGAGATTACTTTAAATAAGAAGTCATAAAGAATAAATAAAATTACCATATTTTTATAATTTGGAATATAAATGCTATGTTTAAATGCATCAGTTTAGTTTTAAAAATAACTTCATATCTTGTCTTACCAAAAAAATCCTTATTACATGAATGAACTCACAATAAGTTTAATGAGGCTGACAGTTTCTAAATAGTCTATTTAAAAATAGTATATATCATTTCTGTAAACGTAATTTTACCTAAAGTAATCCTGTTTGTGCTGTCTTTTCCCCTTTCAGATTTAATCTCTGCCCACCAAAATTTTCACTTAGTTCAAATATAGATTAAATTTTCTTTTCTTAATTATATGTTGATTAAACAGTCATATCTCCTTTCTTTCAATTCTCATTCCTCTGGCAAATATTTCATAATATATTTTCTGATTTGTTAATCTATCCATCTTTTTACAGTTTTATTAGATTACAACTTTAACAAAAATCAAAAAGCACATAAGACATCTGTGATTAAATCCAAATATCTATTTAATTATTTTCTTCTACCACTTCCATTTTTTTAAAAAAAATATGATAGATTTATTTTATGTAGAATGTGTTTAGATAAACCTGGTTTCAATAATCTATATATTAATATTAATTATAATTAAATTCAGATTATTACTACTCTTAGTAGTTGATAGTTACTAAAATTCTTCCTGCAAATTTCAATGAATCAGGGATTTTAAATGTATTTGATTTGTGTTAAAATAGCCAAGATTAGGTACTTTACATTTATTCTATGTGAATTTGTGAAATACCTGTTGTAAAATCAATCCATTTGTTTAGAAAATTTTCTTTGCCAGGGTAGTATCATTTGAAAAATTCTGTACTTTTGGTCTTTGTTACTAAGTGCAACATTAGTGAAATGTTAATTGGATGAAACACAGTCATGATGATAATTACCTCTGTAAGAAATTTTTTGAGTGCAGTATTACCTCAAATAATTCCCGACTGATGCAAAGACAGATTTTAATATCTAAAAGTCAAAAATATGTCAAAATTGTTGTGATTGACTCCATGGATAATGTATCACATGTCATACATTAATTCTGTCTCTAAGTAATTTAAACTTAAAAAGAAGAAACTGAAGTTATGCTGCAACACAATATGTATTGAATACCCACTGCCATGGAGTGACTTATTTCAAATATATTTACATAGTAAATACAATTTAACTGTGATTATGTATTACTGGCTAGATTTAATCAGTGAATAAATAGCCCAGAGACATAAAACAACTCAAATTTAATAACAAAAAGGCAGTCCTCTTTTTTTTTTCTGCTTTTTTTGGGGTCAAACTTAGCGATGATGAAGGGTTATTCCTGGGTCTGCATACAGAAATTACTACTGCCATGCATTTGGGTACCATATGGGATGCCAGGGATTGAACCAGGTTGCCCGAAAGTAAGGCAAACACCCTACTTGCTGTACTATCACTCCAGCCCCCACAGGTAGTCCATTAACTTACACTTTAACAGTTTCCTATACTTAATAGGACAAAAGACAGCTCAAATCCTCCCAATATCCATTTGCAATAAATAGATTATACTTTTGTACAAAAATGCTTTCTTCCTTTGTATGTTCTACTTTGAACTCCAT
Organism: Sorex araneus; assembly: GCF_027595985.1. Lineage (NCBI taxonomy): Eukaryota > Metazoa > Chordata > Mammalia > Eulipotyphla > Soricidae > Sorex > Sorex araneus. Next base: position 262,701,560 of record NC_073302.1, on the reverse strand, counting down.
GCATGTATCATTTTTTCCCTTTTTAATATTATTCTCTAGGGAAGGGGGGTTGGAGCCACTTCCAAATAAAATTTCCCCCTCTCAGAAGTAAATTTTTTATTGGTGAATTAAGTAGTTTTTTAAAAATATTTTGATTTGATAAGATAATCTCCATTTGATCTATATTGATTAAAATTTTTGAGAAAACAATTGTATTGAGAGAAATACATTATCATTCTTGGACTGGAGCAATAGCACAGTGGGTAGGGCATTTGCCTTGCATGTGGCCAACCCGGGTTCTATTCTTCCGTCCCTCTCAGAGAGTCTGGCAAGCTACGGAGAGTATCCCGCCCACACAGCACAGCCTGGCAAGTTACCCATAGCATATTCAATATACCAAAAACAGTAACAAATCTCACAATGGAGATGTTACTGGTGCCCACTTGAGCAAGTCAATGAACCACGGGAGGACAGTGCTACAGTGCTGCAGAAAGGAGTATTCTCACCCAATTATGGATGTCATAAAGTCCCATTCTTTGGGTTAAATTAAGAAAATGCAAACCCAGGAGAGTCAGTTTTTTTTCAGTTGCAATCTGAAGGCTGAAGAAGAGAGACGCAGAGAGACCATATATTTTTTTTTTTTTTTAGGGACAGGGGTGGTTGTTAGGTTGCACCCAGCTGTACTCAGAGCCTCTTTTTCTCTTTATGCTCAGGGATCGCTCCTGATGGTGCTCAGTAAAACATATACAGTGCCAGAATTCAACCATAATAGGCCACATGCAAGGCAGGTACCATCCTGTCTTAGCTCTTTAGACTAAAGAGCTGATATTTTAATTAGAATTTAAAGGCTTGTGGTTCTTGGTGGTGGAATATATGCACTGGTGAAGGGATGGGTGTTCAAGCATTATGTAACTGACACTTAAGCCTGAAAGCTTTGTAACTTTCAAACTGGTGATTCAATAAAAAAATAAATAAATAAAAACCACGTATTTAAAGGCTGAAGGTAGGGAGCAGGAGAACTGGGAGGGGATTTGGTAGGGAGCCAATATCCTAGTTTGAATACTATTAAGCAGGAGGAATTCTCTTTTTTTAAGGGGAGAGTAAATTTTTCTGCTTTTATTAGACCCTAATTCCCTACTTTAGGGAGAAAAATTTATTTCTCACATTCTATCTATGTATAATTCTAGACTTATATAATTCTAATTATAAAAATAAAAACTCAATGTATATTTAATTTAAAACCATTCTCTCTGAAAAGTACTGAATCCTGCTGAATAAATATCTGGGCTCCCTGTAGTTTATCTCTTACCCTATAGATGTCGACCATTAAATTAATATTTTTCAATTTGTAGTTGTTTTTTTAAGCTAAAAAGATTAATATTATGAAACAATGCACTAGATCTCTCCCACTTCCCAGAATTTTTGATTTATAGATCTATTTATTTATTTGGTTTTGGGGACGCTCATAGATTATTTTCTGCAGTGCTCAAGGAAATATATCATGCTGGTGATCAAACCCATGACTCCCACATACAAATTATATGTTTCAGACCTCTGAGCTATCTTCCTGGTCCCTGATTCAGAGTTTTTTGAATCAACACTATTATTTGAAATTGTACCTGGCACTACTTACATATAGAAGCTTTATAGTCAAATATCAGTGAAATTCATTCAAAATTTTAATGTTTTCTTTTCATTTTAAATGCAAATTGTGTTATCTGATTTTATTCCTAAATTCATCATTAAATATTAAAACTATCATATGGGAGTTCTAAACATTTATATTAAATAATAATACTTATGAACAAAACTGAATTAATTTATGAATTTTATATTTTAAGTTATATTTAAATTACTTATCAAACACAATTTGAACTTGGAATTATTATTGAATATGACTCACCATTTTCAAATAATGTATCTATTACTTTAAAATGTCAGTTAAGGATTACATTTTCTCATAATTATATTATCATACATAAATTTTATAAAGAAAATTACTAAGTATAGATATAGCTAAGTAAATTTTGAACAATTTTAAGTTAAAATATAAAATAACTCATGGGAAAAATGATTATGCTCAAACAAGCAAAATAAAACTATATCACCATATACTAGATTAATGAACAAATCTCACTTTTCACATTTCATTTTCTGAAGTTGCATCTCAATTTTGAAAGCTAGATTTAGATGTTTTAACAGTTAAATTACAATATATAATTAAATACTTTTTACATTTCTTTTAGAATCATCTTGTTAATTAAAATGAAATTCAAATGAAAGACTATTGCATATTTTAATTAGCATATATATTTAATAGTCTGGTTTAATATATGTCTAGAAATATATGCATATTATTGAAAATTTTAATATAAGTGGTTATATTAACCTAACAGAAAAAAATATTGTCCACTTTTCCAATAATGCTAAGGTTTTGTCCAAAGAGGAAGGAAGAGTGGGCTGCATCATCATAATAGCAAGTAGGGCATTTGCCTTGTACCCGGTCACCTCATATGGTCCCTAGAGTCCTACTGGAGGTGACTCCTTAGTTTAGATCCAGAAATAACCTCTGAGCACTGCCTGATGTGATCCCCAAAGTAGAAAAAAAAGATAAGAAATAAAATGAGAGGGAGAAAAGGTAAGAAAAAAAAGTTCTTTTACTTAAAGCAGAGTATCAACACCAGTACTTTCTGCATGAAGTCAGGAATTACCGAAGAGAGCATTGGAATCACTAAGCAACAAACTCGTGGGAAAGATTGCATTTTGATTTGTGACTGCTCCAGTTTTATAGGCTTTGCTGCACTTTACTGCTTGAAGCAGAAGTCGGTCAAGATACTTTGTTTGAAAAAAAAGCTATGAATATAATCTTCGTAGAAGATTATCTAAAACATTGCAGCTAAATTAATTGATGATCGCATCTTGCAAAATTCATTCTATTTGACTTCAATGGCATTTAAATATATTCGTGCTACAGTGCTTATTTTGGCAGTCAGTGTAATGAAAATTGTTTTCTTTAAATCTCAACATTGTAACGATCATTTTAAAGAACTTTGGGATGCTTTCCATTTTTCTTTCTTTTTTTTTTTTTCAGTACATGATTGTTTAGCACTTGAGGATTTCCAGTCACTCATTTTTTTTCTGTAAATTAATAGGACTGCTTGTTTAAGAGTGAAATATCTACTCCTTAGAAAACTGATAACATTCATTCTGAAACTATGTGATAGCTCAAGTATTTATAGCTCATGCCTACATGTGTGACAGTCTGAGTTCAATACCAGATTCTCTGAATGTGACCTGATGCCCCCCAAGTACTGCTAGCACCTATAAAAGTGCTTCTATCTGAACTAAGGAATGAGGTAGACTTTACTGATGAGCCAAATGTTTCTGCTACAACTGGAAGCTCATTGAAACATACACTATTTTGCCCAATCTGATAGATAATTTACATTATTATTAAAAAAATATTGTGTCGGGGCTGGAGTGATAGCACAGCAGGTAGGGCATTTGCCTTGCATGCGTCCAACCCAATTTGATTCCCAGCATTCCATATGGTCCCCCGAGCACCACCAGGAGTAATTTCTGAGTGCGTTAGCCAGGAGTAAACCCTGTGCATTGCTGGGCTTGACCCAAAAAAGCAGGAAAAAAATATATTGAGTCTCTTGATGACTAGGTGTGAGGTATAAGATAGTAAGCAAATCGTGTATTTTATGCACTCATGGAACTGAGAAGTAAGCTGAAGCAGCAGGCAGAAACTAGAATGAAGAAACTCATTCTTCAAATACATTATAAGTATAATGCAAAAAAAGAGTTGCTTGATCCTTAGTTTCTGCTGGATAAATATTTTCAGAAAATACAGTAACAATGATAGCACCTTGCTTTGGATTACAAAAATCAGATTACTAAACAGTGGACTTGTGGGTAGGAGTAAATAAGAAGTGAACTAGAAGTAAATAGCGTTTACTACTAGTAAGTGCATTGGTGGATAGCCTGGAGCATTTTTGGTGGTATTAGAATGACAGTAACTTTGTACCAAAGGAACACCATAAACATTAACACTCTTGAAGCCATGTAACCTTAACTATTTTTTGAGTAAGTTAAAGGATAGGGTGGGGTTGTGGGAGACACTGAGATAATGGTGGAGGGTGTGGCCTTGGAATGTTGTTTTCATGAAGCCCTATCATTAACAATACACAAAGGATCAAACAAATTTAATGTAATTATTGTGGTGCTGGAGGGATAGTATAGTAGGTAGGGCATTTGTCTTGCACATAGTGAAAGTGGGTTTGATTTCAGAATCACAAAATGGTCCCCTGAGCATGACCAAGACAGATCCCTGAATATAGAGCAAGGAGTAAGCCCCGGCATGTGGTTATGGCCCACAATTCAAAACAAATATCATTTAAGAAAAAATAAATTTCTTTAAAGAATTTTTTCTGTTATAAGTTAGGGATTCCTATATGTGAAAAATAAAGTGACTATACTACACTTCTGAAAAGTTAAATAATTGGAGAATTTGAAATTTCACGTACACAATAGCATAGTAGAAAGAACTTTATAGACTTTCTCTTGGAGAAAATGTGACATAATGTATATGACAGGCATAATCATATAAATCAAATATATCACACATACTAAAAAGATTGTGAAATTATCAATTGTTAACATATGTATCTGATGAAATGTGATAGAACTGGAAACTTTTATTAAGAACTGCATTGACTGTGACAATACAGCTCGTGGAGGATTTGCGACATGCGACATGCGGATTTGTCATGCGACAACTGGAATGGGAAGGAATGGGAGTGAAGATAGACAGTCGGAAATTATACCATCTCTGCTTCACTGATGACATTGTTCTCATAATGCCAAACATTAGACAAGTGGCACAAATGCTGGCCAACTTCGACCACGAGTGTGGAAAGGTCGGATTGCAGCTGAATCTCAACAAGACGATGTTCATGAAAAACAAACTGGTCCCTGAAGCTCCATGTGCTCTCGATGGAATGAACATCTCCGAATGCAGCAGCTATGTGTACCTGGGTCGAGAAATCAACTTGAGGAATGACTTTGTGCCAGAACTGCCCAGGAAGAAAGAGCAGCATGGAATGCCTTCAAGACCGTCGAAGAGGTGGTTAAGAGAACGAAGAACCTCCGACTCCGGGCACATCTTTTGATTCCACCATTCTTCCTGCACTAACATATGCCTCAGAGACCTGGGCCCTATGCAAGCAGGATGAGAATGCTATTAGATTCTCCCAAAGAGGTATCAAAAGAACTATACTGGGAATATTATGTCTCACTCAAGTGAGAGAAGGAATCTGGAGTTCTGACCTCCGTCGACGGTCAAAAATCAGGGATGCTGTCTCATTTGCCAAGGCATCAAAAATCAGATGGGCCGGTCATGTAATACGATTCAGAGACGACTATTGGACTAGAGCTGTTACAGACCGGATTCTATGGGATGTCAGAAGACCTCATGGATGCCCACCAACTAGATGGTCAGATTTCTTCGTCAAGTCTCTGAGTGAACGATTTGAGGCTCTTTCTGTTCCTGGAGAGAGCAGGTATCATTGGGCTACACTAGCTCACGACAGGGACAAATGGAGATGTTACTGGCGCCCGCTCGAGCAAATCGAAGATCAATGGGACTACAAGTGATACAAGTGATTGACTGTGACATATATGTATATCCTTATTTGTTTTTGAAAAAGCTAGTTTAACATATATTGCTGTTCACTATCACTATCACTGTCATCCCATTGAGCAACGATTTGCTCCAGTGGGCACAGTAACATCTCCATTCATCCTCGCCCTGAGATTTTAGCAGCCTCCCTTTACTCATCCTTCCCAACAGTGCTGCATTAGAGGCTCTTTCAGGTTCAGGAGAATGAGACCCATCACTGTAACTGTACTTGGCATATGAATATGCCACAGGGAGCTTGCCAGGCTCTCCCATACGAGGAGGAAAACTCTCGGTATCTTGCCAGGTTCTCTGAGAGGGAGAACTAGGCTATAAGATGCCACGTGACTGACATATCTTTTGTTGTTATATCTTTCAAAATCATGCATCAGAGTTTTGTAACTGACCACTAATTTATAAGATATTCAATCTTTAATATTAGAGTGATATATAATAATTGCCATTTATTAAATCTCACTATTAATATCAGAAGCCTAATATTTTCCTCATGTAATACGTCATGTTTTTAAAAGAGAGAAAACCATGGAAATTTAAGAAAGTTAAGAAATTTTGCTGAGAACTTATGGTTTTACCTACTTAAGAAATGAGTTCAAATTCCCTTGACATTCAAACAGTAGGTTTGGATTTTAAAGCCATCAGTATTGTATTGCATCTAAGTGCCTAATGAGGGATGAGTGGATAAAGAAGTTTTGGTGTACATTAGCAATAGAATATTACCGAACTGTGATAAAGGATGGCAGGTGGATTTTGTTGTTTTTGTTTGGTTGTTTGAGCTTATTTTGATAAAATATAGCTGGAATGAATGGAGTCATAATAAAAAATACGTCAGAAGGAGAAAGACAGACAAATACTATATGCTATCATAACTAGTAGTGTCAAAGGTGAATAAACAATATTCAATGAAACATATGCTTAGGCTGTGACAGAACTGAGTTAATGTAGGGTTTGGTGGCAGTTGGTAACAATCTTATGACAATAGTGGAAGATACTGGCACTTTGACAGTGAGCAGTGTGCTAACATTTTATCTCCAAAGCATATTAAAATTTGCATTGTAAAATCAAAACTCAATACATTAAATTTTTAAAAATAAACTTGAAGACATTGCTGTATTCATTGTTATATTTTTAAACACATGTATCCTTCACATATGTTCAAAAATATGTAAATATTTCTCTAATGCCTAGCTAATTAAAATTCAGATATTATGTCTTCTGTTGCTACATACAGAAATTTTATAAGAACCACTCTTTCAGCCTATCAATTATATTTACCTAGATAACTTTTAAATTTCAATTTTGTCATCCAAATATTCTAAATTTCTTCTTCCATAATTCTTATTAAACATTCATAACAAAAACTTTTTGAAAAATGATTTTTAGTTTTTATTCACTACAGGAATCTACATTTTAGACCTGTAATAATTCTATCACTATATCACTGTCATCCCATTGCTCACTGATTTGCTCAAGCAGGCACCAGTAACGTCTCCATTGTAAGACTTGTTACTGTTTTTGGCATGTTGAATATGCCACAGGTAACTTGCCAGGCTCTGTCATGCAGGCAAGATACTCTCGGTAGCTTGCCAGGATCTCTGAGAGGGGCGGAGGAATCTAACCCGGGTCAGCTTCGTGCAAGGCAAACATCCTACACTCTGTGCTATCGCTTCGGCATTACATATACTAAAATTGGATTAGACCTGTAATATTAATTGGAAAATAAATTGAAACCAAACTCAGGTAAGAGAGATGGCTCAAAGGTTAAAATGTTTGCCTAGTATATGGCCATATTTGCTACTGTAGTTTTATCACTGGCACCATTTATGGTATGGTCCACACAGCACCATTAGAAATGATCCCTGAGCACTGATTGATGTAGCTCCAAAACAAACAAATATAAATAACTTTTACAGAATGAAGTTTTTAAAAAATACCGTTAAGTTTTCAACTCAGAGACTGATCAAGATTAATATATATGGTCTTATTGTTAATCTATGACATAAACGTCCTTAAAATATATTTCAAATGATACTGAGTGTGAGATATTCAGGCATGAAATGCACAATATACCTCGTTGAAGTCAGGTAGCACATTACATGTAAAGAAATTCCCATCAAGTTTTAATTTTTCAAAGTAGATTTAACTATACCTAGATGCTCTGCTGAGGTCACCAGTGTGAGACAAAGAGATATGATCAAACAGAGGAAGGGAATCTTACAGACTTTGAGGGAAGAATATTGAAACTTGTGTGATAAAATATTTTGAAGAGATGTGGATTATAACACTAAAACATACCAACAGGTAAACCAATATTACAATTTTTTAATTGAACAATGTAAAATAGTCTCAGTGGTATCCTATTAAAAACTGTAGGAAAATTTGTACTGTTTGTCATGATTTGACACTTATTTTTCACTTATTTATTTTAAGTTAAATACTCATTTCCCCACTGTTTCCTTGCTAAGGTCTGTAGTAATCAAAACAATACCCCGCCAGATTAAAAAAAAAAAAAACTTTCATGTACTAATTATCCACAGAAAGTTTTTTTTATTATTATTTCACTAGAGTTTATCATAATCTTAAAATAAAATAAGTATAGAGTCACATTAAAATAATTTATCTATTTGGGCTGGAGTGATAGCACAGCGGTTGTGTGTTCACCTTTCACGAGGCTGACCTGAGTACGATTCTTCTTCCTCTCTTGGAGAGCCTGGCAAGCACTGAGAGTATTGAGCCCGCACAGCAGAGCCTGTTGTTATATTGTTATGCCAAAATCAGTTAGAATAAATCTCTCAATGAGAGACATTACTGGTGCCTGCTCAAATAAATCAATGAGCAACAGGATGACAGTGACAGTGACATTTGATTTATACTGGCTCACTATGATTATATTTATAAATAAAAAAACTCATTTATTGCAATAGAGCATGCTCAGTGCAAATGTAACTTTCAATATCTTAGGTGCTCATTTAACAATAAACACTGTGGGTGGAGCAATAATACAGTGGGTAGGATGTTTGCCGTGCTCCCTGGCATGGTATATAATACCCCATGCCCACCAGGAATGATCCCTGACTGCAGAGCCAGAAATAAGCTAGGTGTGGCCCCAAGATAAAAACAAAATATATACATATATATACATATATATATATAATTTAAAAATACTACACAAGTGCAGTAGACTTTAGAGTACTATGCCTTCAGGCGAAATATGCAAATTGAAAGGATTCCTAGGATTGCCTTTTGGGGTTTTCCAAAAACTTTATGGTCCATTCATAATGATTTTCTAGATTGCTACTTCTTTATTTATTTAGTAAGTTAGTCATATAGGTATTTTGGACAGACCCGGCGAATGCTCAGGGGTTACTCCTGGCTCTACCCTCAGGAATTCCTCCTGGCGGTGTTCAGGGGACTGTATGGGATGCCGGGTTGACCACATGTAAGGCAAGAGTCCTACCTGCTGTACTACCTCTCCAGCCCCTGTGTAGCCTTTTATGTCAGCACCTGTATGTAATGCAAGATGCTCATCCACCATCTTTCTTGTTTGAATTCATCACCATACAACTTAACTCCTGTAACTCAGTTTTAACAACCCTTTTCTTATGTCACCAACATTTTGTTTTTATAATAGATAAGCTTTTGTTTTATTTAGTTAAATTATTTATTTTTTTAACTTACCATATATGGGGCTGGAGCAATAGCACAGCAGGTAGGGCATTTGCCTTGCACAAGGCTGACCCGGGTTTGATTTCTCCGTCCCTCTCAGAGAGCCTGGCAAGCTACCGAGGGTATGCCTCACGCATGGCAGAGCCTGGCAAGTTACCTGTGGCATATTCAATATGCCAAAAACAGTAACAATTCTCACAATGGAGACGTTACTGGTGCCCCCTCGAACAAATCAATGAACAACAGGACAACAGTGCTACAGTACTACACAGGTGCATGAAATTACAGAATCAGGGAGTAACTCAAAGAGATAGAGCTCATGCTTTGTATGCAAGTGCCCCAAATTCCATGAGATCTCCACACCACACATGGCTGTCTGAATGCTGCCAATATAATCCCTGAGCACCACTCTGTATGCCCCTTAATAACCAACCCCGTTGCCCCGTCCACACACACTAGGCTTGGTAGAAATTTCAAAAGAGAATGTTGCCACTGTGCAGTATTTTCTAAATATTTATTTTTAGTACACAACCAATCTGCTTTTACTACACTTGCTTTCAGTAGTTATGCTTCAAAAAGCTTTCACACTTCACCTAGAGTATTTACAATGACAAAGAGTTCGGCATAATTGTCCGTCTGGTAAAGTGAGGACAGCCCCATGCCTCATACTGATGTGTCCTTGTCAACATGAATATGGCTGTGAAGTGGCGAAGAAGATAGTGGCACAGGAGGCTTTTGGTACTTTGAGTATGTTTGTCAATGATGAGTTGCATTTGTGTAATCTGCGACATTTAAAAATTATTTAATTGGAGTTGCACATTTTGAGTAGATGTTTGTCCCCTTTTCATAGTTTAACTAAAACTAATGTCATTTCTGCCCTATTTTTTTCACTAGCTTTTATTACAGGATTCTGACGGTGGATAGAGATTTTTGTTTGTTTGTTTGCCATTGTATATATGGTAGTGCTGGAAATCAACTAGACCTCATGCATGCAAGGCATATGCTTTACCTCTGAGCCATGTCTCAAGCTGTTCTTAATATTTCATATACAAAGATGTCATGATTGATTAGTTTAATTAGAACAGAGGAAAATAAATACAATATTTCTAAAAATATTCATAAAATCCCAGACACTTCATTGGATTCTAAGATATTATTGATGATGCATTTTTATTTTTTTTTTTGCCTAACACTCAAATTGCTGAGAATCTACACAAGAGAACTGAACATTTTGTCTTGACAGAAAAACAACAACTGCACATATCTCTTACCCTTGGTTGAGTAAAGCACTTTTATAAATCTAATCTATGAACCAACTAGGGCATTTTTATTCCCAATTTAGATAGCATGGTCTAATAAATCTACTTTACTATTATAGCGATACCAAATCCTGGAAGTATTTTTCTCTGTGGGTGCCAAATTTGGCTGTATTATTTAGATTATGAAAGAACACCACCTACAACATGATAATATATACTGTTGAAAAGCCATCTTAATCTTTCCTGTTGAGTTTTGCAAAATAGTCACTTATCTTACTTTGCTGAGAAACTGAGAAACTGATTTTCTCTAAACAAATTTTTTCAAACTGTTTTGATTAACAAAGCTGGAAATATGCTGATGTCATAGATAAAAGGCACTTTAGATCAAATATTATTAAGAAAAGTGCTTTATAAAGAAAGAACTTTGTTTTTTGCAATTAAGGTTCGTAACCAATTGTAAAAATGTATTTGAGATCAAACAGACTAGGACTTAGGAAAACAACATAGTATTGTTAGTTTATTATGAAATGGTCAAGTACTGAGCTTCTCTGGTTGATAGTTTAAAAAAATATTACATTTTTAGAAGTACTGTATTACTTAAGTGTAATTCATATAGATTAAAGGATAAGTTTCTCAGTAACCCCAAAAAGTATTTCAAATATTTATATTAAAATTTGTAATACAGTATATATTTCTTTGCCATAGCAAAGCTATTCTATATGTAAACAACTGGATATTTTCTAAATTTTTACAAATTACTAGGTTTTCTGATAATGGTTTTCTGAACACTTTTATTATCCCCTGTTGCAAATCTTAGTTTTATTATATTCTATTTTTGTAAGAGATAACAAAATAACCCTATTGGTTTTCTCAGACATATGCATTATTATGCGATGCACATGTATCATGTAATGTATCTAAGATACAGATTATTTTAATACTGTGTGTAATTTGTGTATGGGACTTTAAAAATCTGGAGCCTAGGCAAATAATGATTAGTTTTTTAAACATCCAGAATGAGTAATGTGACTTATCTTCTGATAGTAAGAGTAAGCAGGTTATTTAATAAAACTCTTATTTTCCCTTTTTGGCTATGTGTTCCTATGCTATGAAGTTTTGAATATTTATCTGAGCACATACTTAGAAAGATATAGTTTAGAAAAAATTTTGGATTCAAATGCCTGAAAGATTTAGAAAGTTAATACTTTAAACTTAATATAGAAAGTGAGTTTAATAGTTGTTTTTTAGCTACATCAACAAGGAGGAAGAAACTGAGACACAGAAATACTAAGTGAATCTACTTTAATATTAAATACCTAGCAAATTGGCAGAGGCAAGATTTTCACTCAAGGCTTAGCATCCTGCGAATCAAGTTTCCTGGTACTCTTTCAAGAAAGATTGATCACAAATTATTCTTTGAGATCTTCAGAAAAAGAGACTCTACAGTTTTTTTTTCTGTTATGATCACAATGTTAATATCTGTACCCATTTAATTTCACTGGAGCAATAGTACAGTGGGTAGGACATTTGTCTTGCATGAGGCTGACCCGGGTTCAATTCCTCTGTCCCTCTCAAAGAGCCCAGTAAGCTACAGAGAGTATCCTGGCCACACAGCAGAGCCTGGAAAGCTACCCATGGCATATTTGATACACAAAAAAACAGCAACAAGTCTCACAATGGAAATATTACTTATGCCCGTTCGATGAACAATGGGACAACAGTACTATAGTGCTACCCATTTAATTGCCAATACCCTCCTTAATGATCTCTGATATGCTTTTTCCCTTGTTTTATCCAAACAAAGGGAAGGAGATATACATACCTATTTACTTACAGATAAAAACATGTATTCAAGTAAGCATTCATTCTTAATATTTGCAAATATAAGTTCTGTCATCACTGTGTGTCACGCTAACAGTCAAATATTTGTGGAGAGAAAGAGGTTAAGAGAATATTCTCTTGTTCCTAAAAAATCTTCAGAACGTGATTATAATTACTTTAATTGAATAATGTACTGATTACACCTAAGCTAAGTAATTGATAAAGGAAACTTCTTCATTGTAATAATATTCATGCACCAAAACAGACAGACCATGCCGGATCCTAGGCACTATTTTTTTTTTTTTTTTTGCTTTTGCTTTGCCAGCATTTCAACCTAGGCCTCACTTGAAAGCAATAGGAATATAATATATTACACATCCAAAGTGAGACCACACTTAAAAAATCCGTTGTATGTTTGTGTGATTGCCTTCCTATGCCTATATCCAATAAATAACGTAAAACTGAATTAAATTAAATATTTCATTTATTTATGAATATAAATATACTGCATTTCCATTCTACACTAAACATATCCATCAGTACTTCTGTGAGGATATAGCAGAATTCACCAAAGCCCTTTCCTTCTTTCCTTGAATCCACAGCAATATACTTATAAATCACAGAGTAGGGTGAAGAGCTTAGAGGCTAAATTCATATAGTTTCTTATTCTTGATTTTTTTTGTCATAAATACTTCATATGATTTTTCAGTAATTTTATATCCTCTAGATTTTACTACAGTGCAGTTAGCTCTTCTTTGAATATTGAATGGAATAAAAAGTAAAAGCAACATGTATTAATAAAACTAAGAAGCTTGCAGATAAAATCTGATGCATAATGTTGTATTCATATGTATGACATTACATTCATACCATGCAATATTTACAAATGTGTGAACTGATTCACTTTTTTTTCCCAAATAAATAAGATAAGGATGGGTGCTTAGAAATGGCAGTCTGTAAACAGTGCAAATCTTGAAAACATTAGCTGATGTGGGCAGAAAATACAGGTTTCTCTTTTGCAGATTTTAAAACACTGAGCGCATTCAGTGTGCACTGCCACTTAATGCACTGTCCAAGTATTTCCTACACATCCAATTTTTATGAGAACCTTAAAAGGTTTTTAGTGGACAGTTTAATCACATTTCCTCTCTTCACTTGTATGTGTCCATCTTGTGTAGAGGTCATTGTCATAAAAAAAGAAAATTTTTGGTTTCTCAGTGTGAGTTTTCACTTTCATTTTGGAGGAAAAGGCCTGCAGTCCTGAATGTATAACTAATCAGGTAACATTTATAAACATACACAATTAATTTTGTTTCAAATACGACCTATCGCTAATATGTACCAACCACATGCTTGTATGGCTCTAGGTTTGATTCCACCTGCCTGTCCTCCAAAGGAATTAATGACTCTGAACATTAACAGAATGACAGCCAGGAAATTTGTATGGTCCCTGTGATATATATGTAGTCAGATGAAGTTGTCTTTCAAAACAACTGCATGAGTATATTATGTGCATACTTCTTCAGTGCCTTTTAGACCTGATATCCTAAATTTATAGATGAAAGGCTACCAGGAGTGAAAACAGAACTCTGAGAAAGAAAATCAAGCCCGTGTCCTGCCCCGGTCTCATTTTCTGCCTGTAAATATACTTTAGTTGAAGTGTTGGTTGCAGCTGTCACTGACAGGGCACAGAAAAGTGCTAGATCAAAATTACTCTTCTTGAGAGATATTTTATAACAGGAACAATGGTGGAAATAAATTTTGTTCATTTTGTGGAAACGACTGAAAATGATCTTTAAGGTCACAAATGGAGTTACAGTTTTGAATGGCAGAATCCTTGCAATGAAAGCAGAATGCTAAATGATATTCCTTTTTGGGAGCTTAAGGATACATCTAACCATTACTTGAATTGTGTGCTCTAATAGACTGGGCAGAGTTTGAATGTACCATAGGAATGTAATGCAGATGAAAAGAGGTGAATACTCGGTACTTAGCAATGCGAATCATCAGAAAACAGAAAAAGTGATTTCCAATTTAAGCAGGTAACTGTCAATTAAAAGTGTCAGGAAATGAGCCATATTTTCTCATAAGACTTTATTTATATCATCATAGCAAAGTGGAACAAATGCGTTTCTGTTTCCTATATATTACCAGAAAACAAAAAGATTTATGAAAGATATGCTTAATAAAAAAAAACTCATCCCACAAAATGTCCCTCAAAGTGTCTCAGTGTGAGCACATTAAGTGTGAACCTTAATGTGAAGACTAAAAAATATTAAAAATCAATATGCAACATACTAATTGACACATTGTCATTATATATTATTCTGAGACTATATGTATGTGGCAATAATTGTTGTGCTTGTGGAATAAAGTTTAAATTGTTAAATTATTTTAAAGTTTTAAATATAGATCAAAATAAATTGCATCACCAAATGTATAATAAGGATTTAAATTATAAGATTGCTATATTATGATAATGAAAATGGAATTTTTGGTAAATATAGTTTTAAATAAATATCTCTAGACATATTCTATGAAGTTTGACTAAAGTAATTATAGAAATAATCTTGGAAGCATGAAGGTTTTTAGATTTTTCATATAAAAGGTGAGAGATAAAGAAGCAGTGTTTTTTTATGAGATATTCTGATTAAATGTAGCACATTTAAAGTGCCAGAATTTTATTGAATATATTATGTATTCAATATCAAAATAATTTTATCTTAAACAAATGTTTATAAGCATGGAAGATGCAGTCAGTATATAGATTTTTTTAACTGTATATAATTATGAACTGTGACATACTTTGGTCCTATGTGGGAAGATCATCACTATAAAAACAGTTATTTCTTTCCAAGACCTATATCTTTATTTAGATTTTTTCAGCAATTTGAGTTTATACATAACAAAAATGAGAAGAGTATTATTAACCTATATGGTATTGTGAGAACATGACATTTTATACCAAAGATCCAGAATTATTGCATATGTATTAGTCATTATTATCTTCATTAATGATAGGATCCCAACATCACGTTAAAATTCTTAGGCTTTAACAGGTCAAAAAGGTAGTGCAGGTATTAAGTACTTGTCTTGCATGCAGTCAAACCCGACTGAATCGCCAGCACCATATTTGGTCCCCTGAGCACAGCCAGAAGTAGTCCCTAAGTACAGGATATGATTTATCACCCACTCCTCCTCACCCCAAGAATAAATTCTTGAAATATCCTTAAACTTAAAGAAATTTCATCATAATTCTTTTTCCGATTTTAAAATTTTAAAAATGAGATAATCAAGATTTTTAGGAGCTGAACTATAAAGGTCACATAGAACATGTATGGTAAACTGGGAAGGAATCCATGTCTCAGGATCCTGTCTGATATACTATTTCCATATGGTTTTAAGTACAGTAATACATTTATATATTTTTCTTGCTCTGAAGATGGTCCTGCTCTTGTTCTTTAATGGCATGGGTACAAAAAGGGGGCTATAAATTAGAACAGGACTTTAAAACAATGAATGACTTCCGTTAATAATAATTACTATGTATGCTGATTCTATTTTTTTTTTTTAGAAAAGTACAAGTATATTTATTTGGTCTGTGCACTGAATTTTGGTCTTCCCAAATTCTTTTTTTTATAGTGGTCCCTACTGGCAATGCTTGGCCCACAATACTGCTGGGGAGAGGACATGCAGTACCAGAGATTGAATTTAGGGCCTCAGGTATGGAAGGCCTGCTCTCCCACCCTTTGATTTCACCCCTGACCCTTCCCTTAAATTATTATGCTAACATCCTAACTCCTAATGTCTCAAGATTTGAAGAGAGGGTCTTAAGTCACATAGTTCTGAGGAGATCATTAGCACGAATGTTAATCAGCAATGAGTGGGCAGTGTTTCAGAAAGAAGACTAGAATGTCAATACACATCTAAGAGGGAAGACTATGTGAAGAAAGGGGCCAAAACCAATTTTGTGGAAACCTTTATCCTAAACTTCAGGTCTCCATAATTGTCAGAAAATAAACTTCTGATACCTAAATCACATAATATGGGATATTTTGTTCTAGAGACCTAATATGGTCCACTGCTTTTCTGAACACTTAACCTATATTGTGTCACTAATATGATTTTTAATTTAATCATCATGATTCTAGCAAAAAGGTTAAGATCATCTCTCCCAATAAAGACTCACTTAGTTTCCTTGAAAAAAAAAATCATCTAAAAGGTTGGGTGTTGCAGCATTGCACGACTGAAACCCAATCACATACAAAATTGTGTATCTCACAGTAATTAAGGACAAAAAAGTGAACAAGTATAGTTGGTTTTATGTAAGATGACAATTATAATATATATGTACATATATGTATCAGATATATGTGCTGTTTGGTTATAGTAGATATGTTTACCTAACAGTCAATTTTTTTATCCATCTTCACAATTAAAATGGATAGTCATTTAATTTAAACTCTACTGCACTTTTAATAAATAATAATGTTTATATTATAAAATCAATGACCACCTAAGGAACAGGTGAAAACAGTGATGTTAGGGAACAACCTAATATTGGCAGAAGACACTATCTTAGGCCTGTCCTTTGTGTAAGTAAACTTAGAGAGATCCTTTTTGTTTGTGTTTTTGTTCATCACTGAGCATAACCAGGCTTACGTCTAGCTTTGTGCTTTGGGGTTACTCCTGGAAGTGTGTGAGGGTCATATGGGGAGCCGAAAATTAATGCCCTAACCGCTATACTTTCTTTTTGGCCCAGGAAAGGCTTCATGCTATATCCTCATCATTCTTCTTGTGCTTGTCCTTCCTGATGGATTGTTAGCTCATTAAAATATTCTATCCCCAGGCACTTAGGACAACAAATTATAGTGTGTGGAACACATCGGCACTCAAAAACTGCTCAAGAAATGACACTGAAACCACTTCATAATGCTGATCTGAGTACATGTACTATGTAACTGACTGCCTTGCTGGTGAAACATTTTTATAACATGATCTTTTAAACACCTCAGTAATTAAATTTGCTTGGAGAGTCTCCAGGAAAGACTGACTCATGCCAATGTTATTATAGAGAAATTCCAGAATGAAAATTCTGGTTGTTGGGTATAGAGATCAGTCTTAGTACCAAAAACTAATTAACATAGCAACACAAATATTAATACATTGCAGCTTATAAGTGGAAGCCCCAATTAGAATTATGTGATATTAATTAGAAGGTAAAAACAGAATTTTGCTTCAGAGCCTGGTGACACAGTATGAGTTATCAATATGGGGCATGTGGAAGGGGAAGGCAAGCAGCAAAATGGGTCTAGTCCACAAGGGCAGTGCAGCCTCAAGTAATTACTATGAGAAACTGTGAAAATTATTTTCATGGCAACCCCAAACATCTTTGAGCTGAGTGAGAGAAAAAAGACACAACATAAAAATCTCATTATTTATTCTACCCTCCCTTCTTTTGTATTACACAGTATCAAGAAAGGGAAGAAAGAATGTATCCAGGGCAAACCAGTTAAGGCATACTGCCTTTTTTCATGTTCACACTGGTGGACAGACTGATAGCATCCTAAAGTTCTGTGAAGGAACCAATTACCTAGTGGAAATTCATTCGTTCTAGTTTTACAACTTGCCTTGGAAAATAAGGTTTTGCATTCTTGAATGCAAAATAATGCATGACCAGTGTTGTCATTTGTTTTATTTTGATGACTGTAGAAAGTAGTCATCAGAATAGGAAATAAATGAAGCCCTAACAAAAATAATGATTAGATTTCTATACCTAAAATTAAAGATTTAGAAATCTTTATAGAAAATTGTTAATAACATTTAGTATTACTGTTTATATTTTGTACATGCAATTATATTATAATATACACGTGTAGGACTTGAAAAATAGTACAGTGAATAAGGCACTTGCCTTCGAAGCAGCCAACCTGGGTTTCTCCCTTATATGCTTTCTCAGGCACTACCAAGGATGAATACTGAGTGCAGTGCCAGGAATAAACCCAGAGTCTTGCAGGGTGTGGCCTCAAACAAAAAAAGGCAAAACACTTTATGTTATACAGGATTTGATAAAAGAATATTAAGAACTGAAAAGCAACCAATTGGGAGCTGGAGCAATAGCACAGTGGGTAGGGCTTTTGCCTTGCACATGGCCAACCTGGGTTAGATTCCCGGCATCCCAAATGGTCTCCCAAGCACTGCCAGGAATAATTCCTGAGTGCAAAGCCAGGAGTATCCTCTGAGCATTGCTGGGAGTGGCCAAAAAAGCTAAAAAAAAAAAGTAACCAATTATATACTATTAACAAAAGAGGCATTGGGTACATAAATGGGCATAAAAAGAGCACAGATAAAATCAACAAAACTGGGTAAAATAATCATTAGATATATAAATGTGTTACTCATGAATCAATGATGAATTTAAGCTTAGGAGAGATATGTAGGGAAAAACAAACCTTCAGATTCTAGTGTGACATTAATACATGCGTGCATTGTAACCTCACAATGAAGGACTCCCAAAATCACATACAGAGCTCTAAAAACATGAAATTGCTATGTATTTGGAACACCATTTTATGAATTACATTTTTTGATGCAACATAGAGAGACACAAATGTAAATGAAAGTTTTTAGGACTAAACATGGGAAAGTGCATTATTTTCACCTTTGAAAGCAATCACAATGTTTAAGTTAGGCCTGCATGCATATTTATAAAGATATTTTCAAATTTCTAAAGAAAATATATTTCATAACACTATTGATCATTTTTAAAGTTACTTGAAAATAAAACATTGATATTTAATCAACAGAAATTAGATTAAAAATTTATTTGTAGGATTGTTTCTGCATTTAATCTTGATTCATATTTTTCTATTTCTTTAACTTGACAATCTCAGATTATTTGTTGAGATCTGTGACATTTCTTACAAAAACTATGTTTATATTTGTCACTCATTTTCATATTTTTTGCTTCTTTGTGCATTTTGAAAAGTATTAAGGGTGTATATGCTGTATTCCAAAGTAGCAGTTTGCCCTGTGGGACATCACATCTTATTCATTCAAATCCCTACAGACTTAAGTAATAGTATAACTATAGCAGCCGACTCAAAATTCCATAAAACAGTGAACCTGAATGCTAAAATCCTTCTAATATTAACCAAATAGCATCTTTCTAATATGTGTATAGTTAATGTATGTATGACATGTATGTATAATTTTTCACATGAGTAGTAATATAATTTTCAAAATATTTTAAAACAGATTTTTAATACCTAGATTATCTCTATATTTTTGGTAAAAAATTAAATTTCTTTACACTTTTCAATAAATTAAAAACTCTCTTAGTACCTTTGAAATCTATTGAATCTTAAATAATGTACATATCATCAAGCTTTCTTTTTTTGGGGGAGGGGGGCCATACCTTGATGCACAGGGGTTACTCATGGTTTATCACCCAGAAATTACTCCTGGTGGTGCCTGGGAGACCATATAGGATGCCAGGAATCAAACCCAGGTCAGCTGTGTGCAAGGCAAACGCCCTACCTGCTGTGCTATCGCTCCCCCTCATCAAGATTTCTTATCCTGTTTATGCACCAAAGTATAAAAATAAGATGCTCTAGAAAATGTCCTGTCCTAATTGAAGATGATACATTTAAATTTTTCATTGTACTCACATTAGTTAAATATTTTCAAACAATAAACAGTAGGGAGAACACTTTAATGAAGAATGATTTGGTGTATTCCAGAAAGTACTACTTTAAAATTATAAACATATCTATTTTTGTACATAAATATTGTTAAGTTTGAAAGGAGTTCCACAGAGTGATCAGGGACCCAGCAGAGCCATACCCTGAGGTGCTGGGAGGGAGAAGGTTTGGTTGCAGAGACTGAACACAGGGCCCAGTGCATAAAAGGCCAAAGCTCCAACTTCTTGGTTGAGCTATCTCCCCAGACCTAAGGGGGAAACTGTTTTTTAAATCAACACTTTTATGTTTGTACTTGAAGACTGCCTGAGAGAAAATATAAATGTCTTAAAATACAGCACTTGCAAAAAAAAATGCAACTCTTGCAATTTTATTTGATTAGACGAAGAATAGTTATTTAATTAAAAGTTTACTAAAATGATATATGTTCTATCAGAAACTGATGGCTACTTATTAATGGACTGGTATTCACAATTGATTTTTTTTTTTTTTTGCTTTTTGAGTCACCAGGGGTTACTCCTGGCTTTTCACTCAGGGAATTACTCCTGGAGATTCTCGGGGGATATATGGGATGCTGGGAATCGAACCCGGGTTGGCCATGGGCAAGGCAAATGCCCTACCCGCTGTACTATTGCTCCCGCCCCCACAATTGATTTTTTCCCAAAAATTCCAGAAGATTTTTGAACAAATTGTAATCTATTATTGACATCAACAAAGTAGTGGTCAATATATCAAGAATAAAATAAAACTTAACAATTGTGTTCAAACCCACTGTAAAGGGGATGAGAGAAAAGGGGATCCTTAATCCTTAGAATTTCTTTTCTTTTTTTAAGAAATAGAAAAGATTATTGAAGAGACAAAAACTCACTGACTGGGGAGGAACTGAATATTAGACTAAGTTCTTAAAACTTCTTGATTATTGATGCAAAATGAAATTGTTATTCTGATTGACTAAATAATGCACTTAAATTTTACCTTAGTTGGGTGTTAGGGGTTAAATCTAAGACATCAAATATCCATAGTGAGTGAATAATAATATATCAACAATATAATAGCTTTTTTCAAGTTAGTTTTTTTCAAGTTGTGAGACAAGACTCACAACGGAGATGTTGCTGGTGCCCGCTCAAGCAAATCGATGAACAATGGGATGACAATGCTACAGTGGTATTGTTGATATTGAATCCAGCGACTCATTAATTAAGCACCGATAAATCACTGTGATTGTCAATATTGAGCCCCATAGCCATACCAGTAGTGTGAGAATGAGTCAACCAGCCATGATCTTGAGCAGAAATCAGCCAACTTGGGAAATGAATAGACGAATGAATCATTAAATACAAATGATTATTTACTATTAGAATTGATGTTGAATGTTAGAATCTTAACTTTTCAGTTCTACTCACTATTTTTTTGACCAGAAATATGCCAAATTAATTCTTATTTATATCATCTAACTTATTTATATCATGTACCATATGGTAAAGTTGTGGAGATTTTTTAAATGTATCTTTTAGAAAACGTCACATTTTTTTAAGAACCTACTAACAATATTAGGTTCTACCATACAAAGTTTAAATTATTTCAGTTTTTCAAATAGGAAGAATTTATGCTTGCTCCTGCTGTATATAAAACAACCATATTAATGTAATGCATAAGTGTTTATGTGCACTTTCTTGTTCTATTAAGTCTTCTAATGTAATTACATAGTTTTGGTGATTATTTTTTAACCTATTATAGGAGGAATAAGTACAATAAATATAACCCTTCATGCTGTTTTTTTCAACTGAAAAAAAGCCAATAGAAAGTGTTTAAGGTACCTGAGTTATCTGCCTGACAGCTAACCTAAATCTGTCTGCTTTCTGTCCTTAACAAATAGCTTATTTTTATGTAAATGTAATCTCTGCCTCCATAGTTAGCATGATTTAAGATAATTAAGAATATCCAATGGGACTCTATTCAACATTCCTAATTCATTCACCTTAGAAAACATTGATTTTTTAAAAATCACTAAACTGACTACTCAGGGTTTTGGTTGGTTGGTTGGTTGGTTGGTTGGTTGGTTTGCAAGAAGATTCTTTGATACAACTTTGTTTCAGTCTGCTTTAGTAATAGAAATTATCTGAAGTTGAACTAAGAAGTTTTTTTACTTGCTTGATTATATTTTACAGTCCTTATATATAGTGAAATTAAATACAAATATTCATCTGCTCTATTCAGAGAAGAAGAGTCCACTAATATACTCTGAGATTTTCTATAGCTTTTGTTTACTTATAACTTTTATTTAAATGGAAGCCTTGCATAATTACCTTTTAATCTGGCCTTACTGTAATTGTTGAATCATTCATATGATGAGGCATTTTTAAAGACTGATTGAAAATATGCAAACATTCAGAAGGTCATTGTTTTAGGATGTCTTTGATTTTGGAAAGGAGTTTTTTTTTGTTCTGAAAATTATGGCTCACAGGAAACAAGAATTCATTCAATAGAATTGATTTGAAACACAAAATGCTATGTAATTTTCAATACACCCCTGTTACATAAGTGCAGAAGGCTGCATAATTTTACATTACATGGATTGAGGATTGGGGATTTGTGTTTTGTTTCTGCTTCAACAATTGCTTGTAGAAAAAAAAAGATGATGAATTGTGAGGTGGTTACAGGATTTAATTTTTTGATTGAACGAAGGGATTGTATTTATAGAAGGTCATTCAGCTCCTGTGGGAAAGGTTGTTAATATTAGAAATTATGTGCTGAGGTAAACCACTTCAGTCAGACAGTGAAATTCATCATTCAAGACTTGTTTGGGTACATGCAAAATACACTGTAAATTGAGTGTCTCACTTTCACGGAGATTTATGCTACAGCTCAAGAATTTTAAGAAATTTTTGGAAAGGACCTCAAGAATTAGAGACAATAATAAAGTAGTGTTTTCCTTTACTTATCTGGAAACTAATTTCCTTTAGTCTTATATTTTCTCCACTCCTTTAAAATGCGTATTTTATTTGAAAACACACGGGGAAAGGTCTTTGCCTCTCATGCCTAAGTAAATGTAATAGTATGAATCTTTTAAATAAGTGGACTCATTAACTCTCACATAAGTCAAAATATACACACTAGTGAATGCTAGATGTGTTTAGCCATAAAATATATGTCACTTTTGAGCAATTATTTTCTAAAAATTACTATTAGAACCACTCAGGGCCATCAACAATGTTCAGGTTAATATTGTCTGTTATATGAAAATCCTCAAAAATTAAAGAATTTAGTACCAAAATTGCCTATCCTATAATCATGAAAAATAAACACAATACTAATTTTTATCTTAATAAGAAACAGAAGGAACACATTATATATAATTATAAATTCTAATACCAATTGACAGAATCTGACATTATGTAGCTCTTATACTTTATACCTTTTTTCACATCCAGTATCTCACTGGAACCTCAGACACATTTCCACATAAGCAGGAGAAGGTTCATAAAGACCACAGGGACATAACCACAAGTGATTTTTCAGTAAATAGAATGCTTTTTTTACAGATATATGCTGTAGATAATGTTGACATACAATTTGTATGAGTGAAATATCCCACACATTCAATGCATAAAAGTATGTTGTGGCAAACATAAGGAGTTCTGTGATTGAAAAAATAATGTATCATTCCAAAGCATGATTAAAAAGAAAATGCTGAAGATTTTTTTGTTGTTTGCTTATTTATTTATTTATTTATTTATTTATTTATTTATTTATTTATTTATTTATTTATAGTTACCTTGAGATACACAGCTACAAAGTACAAAGCTTTTTTTTTTTTTTTAAGATTTTTGAGTCACACTCAGTGATGCACAGGGGTTACTCCTCCTGGGTCTGTACTCAGGAATTACTCCTGGCGATTTTTAGGGGACCATATGAGATGCTGGGAATAGAACCCCAGTTGGTCACTTGGAAGGCAAGCACCCTACCCACTGTGCTATCATTCCAGCCCCTACAAAGCTTTTCATGCTTCAGTTTCAGTCATACAATGTTCCAGCACCATCCCTCCACATTTCCCACAACAAATGACCGCAGTATTCCTCACCGCATCCACCAGCCCAGCCTTCCCTCAGTTTCTCTCTCTCTCTCTCCCCTCCTCCTCCTCCTCCTCCTCCTCTTCCTCCTCCTCCTCCCTCTTGTTTACATTACAATACTGAGAGTTTATCATGTTTGTTTGTACCTTTACCCTCTTTCAGCACACAGCTCTTATCCACAATGGAATACTATGCAGCTGTTAGGAAAAATGAAGTCATGAAATTTGCTTATAATGGGTGGGTATGTAGGGTATCATGCTAAGTGAAATGAGTTAGAAGGAGAGAAACAGACATAGAAAGATTGCACTCATTTGTGGGACATAAAAAAACATAGTATGAGACTGATAGCCAAAATTAGTAGAAACGTGGGCCAGGAGAATTGGTCCATGGTTGGAAGCCTGCCTCAGGTGCTGGAGAAGGAGGCAGTGGGATAGAGAAGGAACCACTACAGCAATGAGAGTTGGAAATGCTAAACGCTTATTCAAAATGGATCTGAGTTCATTGTGAATTATTAAACACTCATCATAGCATTAGGATACCAAGTTAAAAACTCATATCCTAAAATAATAGAGGATGGATGGTATAGTAGCTTTGTAGCACTGTAGCACTGTCATCCGGTTATTCATCGATTTCCTTCAGCAGGCACCAGTAATGTCTCCACTGTGAGACTGATTGTTGTTGTTTTTGGAAAGCTACCTGTGGCATATTCGATATGCCAAAAAGAGTAACAACAAATAGCTTTGTAATAAGAAAATGATTTTGATACTATTATAAACTGATAACTTAATTAAAATTATTTTAAATTAAGTTAAGCAAAATTTAAATTAAATTAAGTAAATACATAGACAGAAACCATGTACAATTACTTTTCAGAAAAACAAATATTGTAAGTATTTTCTATGCATGCAAAAGGGAGAGTTGAAGAAAGTTGTGTAAGTCAATGCCTTATACTATGGATAAGTTTGTCATAAAATTTCTTGAAGGAATTATGAATAGTATAGTTAACAAACAATTTTAAATGTGAAATAAAGGTAAGGGGACAGCTACTTCTGACACAGTAAATTTGGGGATTATACTATATGAAATATTTAAGGTATAAAATTGACATTACTCAAAGAAAAAGTAAAATAGTTAAAAGATAAGAAATCCATGATTAGTACTTGAGAAAAACCTACATAAATTTTCTTTCTAATAAAATAATGAATTGTCTGGCATAAGACAGAAGCAAGGATGCTCAATAATGTAGAATACTCTATTATAAAGATTACTCTAACAAAAAAGGTAGAGAAAATAAGGCTCAAATAGCAGCCAAGTTAAATTCAATGGATAAGTTTATGACGCATATTTTATAATCAAAACTATCCTCATGAGTCTTTTACAAGACAAGTAATAAAGTGATCTCATCATTTATGTTGAAATGAATCCGACATGTCTAAAGTACTTAGTGGCCTTAATCACGAAAATTTAAAATGGTGAGAGGCATTAATTTAGTACTTGGGCCTACATATATAACTGTACATTAATTCAAGAGACAAAATAAGAAAATTAGGGGCTGGAGAGATAGCATAGCAGGTAGGGCGTTTGCCTTGCACACGGCCGACCCGGGTTCAAATCCCAGCATCCCATATGGTCCCCTGAGCACGGCCAGGGGTAATTCCTGAGTGCAAAGCCAGGAGTAACCCCTGTGCATCGCCAGGTGTGACCCAAAAAGCAAAAAAAAAAAAAAAATTATTACTAGAACAAGTGGTTAAATGCTAAGTTAAGACATTCTTTTCATTTTTGCCTTAGTAAAATTGGATCTTAAAGTCCAAATTGGGGGGATTAGCAAAGAAGTAAAAGGAAAGTAAAGAGTTTGGGGTGCCCTGGAGCCAAGTGCCTGGGGGGGGTAACAGGTGTAGAAGAGTCCAGGAGCCATATGTGCAACCACAGAGTCGGGAGCACTGAGAGCAAAAGATTCAAACCATAATAATCAAATAGAAATATGCACCTGCCAAGGAGGTAGGCAGATAGGTGAGGTGGGCACATAGGCAGGAGGTAGGTGAGAGATTAAGAAAAAATCGTGGTGACGCTGGAGGAGAAAAGTTGATACTCGTGGTGCTACTGGTAATAGAAGTCTCAGTATCTTAATACAAAAAATTGAGGGCGTGAGTGATAGCACAATTGGTAGGGTGTTTGTTGTGCATGTGACCGACCTGGGTTTGAGTTCCAGCATCCCATATGGTCCCCCAGCACCACCAGGAGTAATTCCTGATACAGAGCCAAGAGTACCCCTGTGCAAAGCTGAGTGTGACCCAAAAAAGCAAAAAAAAATTATTAACAATGATAAGAAAAAAGCTCATTTCTTTTTGTCATATTTTCCTGAAGAATAGCAGTTGGAATGATAATGTTAATGAATTATAAAAGTTGATGTAAATGTTTTTGGTTGTAAGAAACCAAAGTTCACTTCCATCGGCTATAGTAAAGTAGAAATGTTTTAGGATCCAATACAAAACTAAGAAACCTCTGAATTCTTATCAGAATGAAAAAGGGAATGAAAACAATCAAGGAGGCATATTATGTACATGTTCGTTACTCTATCATTTCTCTATCATTTCCATTACTCTATCATTTCTCTCCGTTACCATCTTTCTCATCTTTTTATTTTTAGGAGCTAAGTGTGTCTGGACATATTTGTTTATGTTCTCTATTCTATTTTGTCCGAACTTACAAACAGTTGCTACAGATTCTTTGTTTATCCCAAGTTTCTATTTCAACTCTAAACACCAACTGAGTCTTATGTTTCACTTAGTTCAATTATTTTAATGGAAATTTAGGAAAAAATGACATCTTTGTTTCATCGTAGCCATACACAACTTTTAAAGAGAGACCTTGGTCATTGCAGATATTGTTTGCCTGGATCTCTGAGGCACTTCATTTTCCTAACACTGCACATACAGGGAGACAGGGATTAGAGATAGAGAAGAGACTGTGTTTTGCATGATGAAACTCTGTTTAGGGGATGGTGCAGAAGCTGTTTTAATTTTTTCACAAAACCATAATATTAAATTGAAAACATGCAACTTATACTTGCAGAATTGTTCTGGTGGAATTTAGTATGGTGTTTATATTTTTTTTCACCTTGTAACAAAACAAAATTATTCAGTTTATTCTATCCTACACATGGTTTATATTGGCTTCCAATACCAAGTATTTGTTATTTCTTCTCCAGAAACTTACTTTTCAAAGTCAAATGAATAATTATAATAAAAACAAATAGCTTGTTGACTCATTTATTTGACCAGAGCCCTCTTAAGATAATGGCTGAAATTTCATCAAGACTGTAGTGATTAGTGGTTCTGATTATAATAATCAAATGACTCATTAGTGGATATGTTTCAAAAAGATTAAAATAATAGATGTTACTGGATTGTGTTGAGTGATTTCCCTCAAGCGTTTTAATGATGGAGAAGACTTAAGGAACAATGTTCATCCTTAATATCACAACTAGTGATATATATATATATAAATACATATAAATTCATAAATATATGTGCATATACACATTATATATTATACATATATACATATGGCTGGAGAGATAGCACATTGGGTAGGGCATTTGCCTTGCATGTGGCCAACCCGGGTTCGATTCCTCCATCCCTCTCGGAGAGTCCGGCAAGTGTCTTGCCTGCACAGCAGAGACTGGCAAGCTCCCCGTTGTGCATTTGATATGCCAAAAACAGTAAGAACAAGACTCACTTGGAGACATTACTGGTGCCTGCTTGAGCAAATTGATGAGCAATGGCAGAGATGATACAGTGATTATATATATATAACATATATGCACATATATACATATATGTGTGTATATATATATATATATGACAAGAGTAGTGCTCTTTAACACATTTCAAAAAGCCTAATTTGGTATAAATTCATTTTAGAGTGTATTCTTGTTTATAACTGAAGAATAAATTGATCAAAATTTGTTGACTTGTTTAAAATGACATTAACATATATATTCAAATGATCGGAAAAAGAAAGTGTGAATTTTATTTGTTGCTAGTCAATCCATGAAGTTTGCAATTGAAAGAAGAGAAAATTATTAGTGACTGTTTTTTTTAAAGGTTCATTTACAAGTAGCTTCAGTTTAATGAGCAACACAAAATAAGGTTTTGCTCTCTTTTATATGTACTTGAGACAGCTTGTTTAAAGTTTGTTGAATATTTGCTGAATGTGCCCTTTATTAGGTGTGGTAGTCTTTCTTAAGTAAACTTCCCTTGTTGAATTCAGCTATTTATTTTAATAAGTCTGTGAACAAACTTCTATACATTTCTATGTTTTAAAGAGTTCACTAGGGAATAAAGCTGGAAAGAATATTCTGTATTTTCAGATGTGTTCAATGTCAATTAGCTTAAAAGAACAAAATACGAGTTCAGTCAAGCCTTGCTTACAATGAACCATTAATACAAAAATCTCAAATTATGTAGACAAATTACAGACATATTTATAAGCATAGACCTAAACCATTGGTCGTTTTTAGACACATTTTTATAGTGTTTTGCTCTAAATTCAGCAAACTTAACATTTTATTTGATCTTTTTCGTGAGGGCACAATTAGCAGTGCTCTGGTCCATGCAATGCCAAGGATCAAACCTGATGCTCCCCATGGGTAGTTTTTGCTGTAGGTTTTTAATTATCTCCTCAATGCTCAGAAATTACTTTTAACCTGCTTATCCAGAATACCTTATTTGTCCTTTCAATCAGCCAGTCTCCATTTGTTACAGAATGTTTTGAGTTAAACTGAATAGTTTTGTTTAATGAATACATTTGAATATGGAGTTCTTAAATTTTGGTTGTGATTCCCTTCCAGGGAGAGTTTTTTTTTTCCCTTCTTAATTGATGTCCTTCTGGATTTAATGAATGAACAAGAGGTTTAATTCCAATATGTTGATATTTCTTTATTATCAGCTTTTTGTGTGGCAGAATATGGGCAATTTGTAAAACTATGAGTGATCTGAGTTGATAATCCCTTTAAACTATGTAAGTCTCTAACATAAATATGAAATGAGAATATGGTTGATTTTCTCTTTGCCTCTATTATACTAAAATACTTGAAGATAATTGTTACCATCAGCATCTATATAAAATAAGTCTTGATGTGGACCTGTCATTCTGTGTTTCTTAATTTCCTCATGGGTTATAGAGATTCAGAAAAGAATCACTTTCAATTCCACTGTTCAATGAGTGTATCAAATGCTAAAATCACCCAAAGGGAAGGGGATTGTTTAAATTCCTTACTTGCAAATCCAGATTCTAAAATCTTAAGTATTTTACTGCCACATAAGGGAATAGAGCACAACCTAATAGGGCTATAAAGAGCAAATATAAGCAAGATGGATAATGTAGGGATAAAGGTGCATGTCTTGTATCCTCCTGACTCAGGTTGGAATCCCCAGCATGACCTATGGTCCCTGAAAACTATTAAGGGTCTTTCTTAGGAAAAGAGCCAGGAATAGATCCTGAGTACTGCTGAGTGTCCCTAAAAACCACCAAAGGAAAAAGTAAAAGAAAACAAAAAGAGCAAAGAAGAGTTAGAACTACTGAGGTTAGTCTCTTAGGACTGTGAATCATTTTTGCTTTGATTTTATTTTTCTTTTCATGATGAACTTCAAAAATTGTCAGTTCTATCTTTCTATACACACACAAACACACACACATGTGTGTGCACATGCACAAACATTCCCCAAGCTCCTATCTCTTAGCTTAAAAAAGATTATGCTTTAAAAAATTGTTCCACCTGGGGGCTGGAGCAATAGCACAGCTGGTAGGGCATTTGCCTTGCATGCGGCCGACCCGGGTTCGATTCCAAGCATCCCATATAGTCCCCTGAGCACCGCCAGGGGAGATTCCTGAGTGCAGAGCCAGGAGTAGCTCCTGTGCATTGCCAGATGTGACCCAAAAAGAAAAAAAAAATGTTCCATAGATGGTTGTATTCTTGCAGATATGGTAGATTACCAGAGAAATTTAAACAATGTCATGCTGCACTGATGTTATACCAATATATAATAGTGATGAGGATCTCATTGTTTGTCTTAGGGTCTTGATAGTTATAACAGTGGTAGAAAAGTATAAATAAATAGCCTACTAGAATATTTTTTCTTCATTGCTAGATTATTATAATCTAAGATTACATAAAAAATTATGAGGGACTGAGTTGTTATAGTGGGGATGATACAGCAGTACAAACAGTACAGCAGGAGATATATATATATATATATATATATATATATATATATATAGATCAGGAGTCATTTCCCATGAAAGTCTGTGTTTTAACTCTTTCATCTAACTCCAAAACCCTTACTGTGCTATCTGAATACAGTATCAAATCAAGATATTTAGCATTTTCTTTTTCAGAAAATAAATCCAAGTTTTGTTTCATGCTTATTTATATATGTTTTCGAGGAAGATTTTCTTATATATGTTTTCATAATCTACTTCTGATTCATTTTTATACCTCTTTTAATCAGGGTAATGACTTAAGGAAGATACAGTAGAGAGCTGTTAGTGTTTTAGAGAAGCATATAAGTGTTCTAGTTTGATGATCTGAGGATGGAAAGATAAATGTTATTATGGTTTTGCTGAAGTTATATTAGCTTGGAGCTTGGAGACAAAAAAAGCAAATTAAAATATAGACTCTATTAGCAATGAATATGTCAATAGATATTTCTTTGCTGAAGGACTTTTTTTCAGGGATTCTTAGGCATGTTACATGACAAGCCATATTTAGAGATTTCTCATGTGACTTGATGTCATTCTTTAATACACAAAGAATTTCAATTCTAAAAATAAATTTACAAACATTTTTGCATTTTAACATCCATAGGCTTACTAAAGCATCTCCACCCAACATCACCTTGATCAGTCTATTTAATTTGGTTCTAAGTGCTCTAAAGTAATTAAAAATATATTTTACATAACAATTCTTTTTCCAAAAAAAGTGAAAATGTAGTCAAAGTCAGACCAGTGAATATAATGTTTTTCTCTTTATTAATATAAATAGGTTTATATAACATGAATGTTAAATATATTTATTGTTATACTATAGCCACAAACTTTCAAAACTATTAGCAAAGAAAGAGCAAATCATTCTAAAAGAATCCATGGTAAAAGATACAGCTTATCTACAGTCATTTTATCAACTAACCATTTTATTAACATCTCAAGTCAGATTATTGGGAAAAAAATTGTTCTCGTGTTTTAGCATGACATGCCTAATTGTATCTCATATATGGAATGCATGTTTGAGTTAGAGGAATTAGGAGATCATTGCATCTAAAGAGCACAGTGTATAGACAAAGGCACTGAGGCTATGATGTGATAAAATGAGATGGCAGTATTGAAGGTCAAATTCAAGTCCCCTAAGTGCCAATTTTAACTAGCATCCTGAAGATGCTTTTGTTGGGGTTCTCAGCAGTGCTGGGAGGCAATACTGTCCCAGAGACTGAGGTGAGGATATGGTACATACAAGACATTTGTTCTACTGCTTTAGCTGTAACTCTAGTCCTTGGAATAGTTTTTTTTTTTCTTTCTGACTCTGAAGCATTCATTAAATAGTAAGGAATTATTACTCAGGTTTGGATACAGTACAAAACATATAAATAAAATTGCAACAAAAAAAGAACTTAACTTGCAAAAGCATATTTTTAATTATGTTTTTGAATAATATCATAGGTTTGCAATTGATTTATTATAAAAAGACGGAGCTTGCGTTCTGCCTGCCTCCTCTTTTTGTGTGTTAAAAATGAAGGTTTGAGTGTCAGGGTCTGTTTTAGAAAACATTACTATTAGAAGATAAAGAAATAAACCACTGACCTTATCTGAGAACTTTTCCTGAAAAGATAATATTAAAATAACTGGCATAGAAAATTTTTAATTTACTTTAGGGCACTCTAGACTTGGGCCTCTGAAATTATTATTTTTTTTTACAGATGTTTGACTTGCAAGACTGGTTTATAAAGAGTGGCATACAGATTAGCCAAGGTTAATTTTATATTAAGAATTTTGGGCTGAGAAGTGTCAGTACAGTAAGGTGCTTGACTTGCACGTGACTGACTCAGATTTCATCATCAGGATTTCATTAGGTCTCTTGAACCCCACCAGAAGTGATTCCTGAACACACAGCCTGGAATAAGCCTTGACCTGAGCACAACAAGATGTGACCCAATGATAACAAAATACAAAACACAACAAAAAAGAATTGTTTGTGGGAAACATTTATTTATGTCAAAAAAGGCACAGTCTTAATATTGGAAACTATTTTTAATTCAATTCAATGTTTCTCTTTACCACAAACATTTCAAAATTTATAATTTTTATTAATATTTTCAGATGTATTTCACCTTGAACTTCTGCATATATTTGTGTTAGATAAACATGTGCATCTATAAATGCACATATAACATAAAATGTACATTTGCATATACATATAAATATGCACATATATGTGTGTACACATACATTTACATATAATTTGTATAGCTATGTAGAATTTGTTTAGAAAAGCATAACTACAACATAATATCAATCAAATAAACCTAAGCATTACAGAAATATACCTTCATATGCAAATAGAGCTAAGCCATAAAGAATGCAGGTGTTAAGGGCATAGGACCAAAAGAAATTCTACAGAACACCTGTGTAGTTGCATTAGGTTTTGACTTCTCGAATACATAATTACTAATAGACTGCAATTGATCAGAAGTTGAACAGATAACAGTCAGTTAATGAATCATAATTTCTGCTGACATTTTTTTAAATTTCAAAACTCTTTGAACAGTTTAACCAACTGAAGATATGCATTGACTTGTCCATTATTAAGTATTCATTACTTAGAGTAAAGATGTAATACACCAGTGGAAATAAGCAAAGGAAACCCATCATTTTTCTTCCCTGAAGTTATCTACTTTGATCTGGAAACAAAAGTAATAATTCATCCTTAAATTCCCACTGAACAATGCTAAAGCAAAACCCCTCTTAGTATGTCTGAAATTAGGAAAACATATTTTTTAAAAACTTCAGGATGTAACAAAGAATAATAACATTATAAAATAACTGCAAAACAATTAAATGTGTTTAGCATGAATAAACCTGATTTAGATGCTTTTAAAATGTTTTTTATTATATTCTTGGAATATATATTGACATAAGTTAGCATCTCTCCTTAAGTGAAGTTACAAAAGCCTGTGATGTTGCATCCATTTATTTAAATTATAGAACTAAGTTGCAATGTGCAAAAATTACTGTCAAAAATAGTGTATCTGCCCGGCTAAGTAACATGAATTTCTTTTGTAATTTAAATCCTTTCAATTTAGTATTGTTCTTGTAAAATGGCTTTATAGTAAGGTAAAAGTACAAAGAAGGGACTAATAGAAAAGTTATAAAATACAGAACTTTAAGACCTACATATATTTTCTGAGAAAAATTTTAGCAACTGTGTAAAAAAAATGACATAAAACTCTAATATAACCTCCACAAGCCACTTAAAGAAAATGTTATAATGTATATAGAGTGGTTACAATTTGTGATCCTTACTCATAAAATGGTTTACATTGTTCCTTGGTGAATAATGACTTAAGATTTCTCCATATTAAGTTAGGAAACTTAGTAGTAAATGTTTATATAGGAATTAACCACTTGATGTGGCGAAAATATATGGGTTTGTTCATGTTTATATAGACTTAGTTAAATTGTAATAAACCCACACTTTCTGGAACCCCAGGACCTGTACATTGAGTACTCTAGAGCACTTATAATTTGGTTCATGTTCAGTTCATAGAAAACTGTCATTAATACAAATTTAGAGAAAACCTGCTGAGATTTTCACACTGGATGCTGTTGTTTAATTATTGAATTTCAAAAAATTCTACAGGATCATAAAATGAGCATTTTTCCCTCTCTACTTTTATTATTTCAAGAAAAGGAGTCACAATTTAACCTATTAAAGCTCTATCAAAACTGAAGGATGGTTTTTAAAACATATGTCTTTCTCTGTGTATTCCTAGTTCTGCATTTGTGGATAGTCCCTTTTTAAAGTCTGAAAGGTCATTGTGTAGGTAAGAAATGAGCTGAACCACCATTCTTAGAAAATGTTCAATATACAGAGTTGCTAAAACTTTACAGCAATCAAAGATATTTATAGCAAAAGATTGCTCTCAAATAGCACTAAAGCAATAAACATCGAAAACTCTTTCTTGGTTATAGTATTTGGCACCTAGACATTTTATTAAATTGTTTCAATTGTTTGAAATATGTGAGCTAGAGGGTATTACGTTTTGGAATACCATATATAAAAAAAAATTCCTAAGCAAACAAACAAAAACAGTCAAATCTTTAATCTGGTAGTTTAGATCAGAGCAATAATTTCATATCTTCAGACATTGATTTCACACAGAATATTTCCCTAGTCCTCATTTTAACATGAATTACTTAATATTTTATTATAACAAAGAATTTCTTGTGCATTAACTATTTTGAAATAAATCCTTTCTCTTTAGCCTCTCACAAAAACAATGAATTGAAGTAAATTTTATACTAACACTATAAAAGTAGCCCACTAAAAACAGCAAAATTCACAAGAAATACATCTTTAATTGCTGTTTCATCTAGAACAATGAATATTAAATAATAAAAGCCAAAGATCTATATAATGATCTCTACCAAAAGACTATACAAAAAAATAATTGTTTTGCTATAAATCCCATTTAGTAACTATATTACTTATTCCATAAAACAAAATATTTTAGTGTCTGAAAATAATTATAGACATCAAAAAGTAAAATATTATGAATATATGGATGCTCTAAGAGTTCTAGAGTGTTCCAAGAGTCCTCCTCTTTTTTAACTGTTTGGTAAAGTATTTTTAGTCAGAAAACTTCTAAGGACAATTTATTTTAAAGTACCAGGTTTTATTATCTGCAAGAGTATAAATATTAACCATAAAAAATTATTGATTTCAGAAAGATAGTACAAAAAGTTAAAAGAAAAGTATGAGAGTGTGGTGTCTTGGACCTTTTGTAAATGTTAGTGGTGTTAAGTGAGATGGTGATTAAGAATTAATTTTCAAGTCACTAAATGAGGACATAGTTGACAGACAAGATAGAGTAATTTAGTGACATGAATAATGAAACCTAGATATATGGTGTCCCAAAAGAATAGGCACCATCAGGCACCAAGTATAGGTAATTGTTTTTGAACTCACATGCAATATTTGTTTTACAATTTTTTATGTACACACATAACTGTACATATGTATTTACTTTTATTCATTTATAGTGGTTTAGCACATTGCAAAAGTATCAGGCATTTAACTGTATACCTCAACATTATTATATGCCATATAGATGCTTATTTCACTAATTTTCTGCTAGACTTTAAAGTTTTATCCAAAGCAATTAAAATGCTTTTATTACTTCATTTAAGGACTCATTAGCAACTTTTAAGTCAGTGGAAGTAACATATTCATGGCAAGTTTTTAACAAATCAAATGTTTTTTAATGAAACCTATTTTATAAAGATACAAAACTTAGAGAGTTGTATCAAAAATTGCAAGCCAACACTCATAAATACAAGGCAAGTTTGAGTATTTCAACATGTACAAAATGATAATTTCTTAGGAACTATAATGGGTATTTTGAGGAGGAAAGATTATTCCACATAGAATATAAGTAACTGAATGGGAGACTAGCACCCAAGCATAGTAGAGATAAGTACCAGGAGAATTACTCCACAGCTTGGAAACTGGCCTCACATGCTGGGGGTAAAAACAGCTCAGATAGAGAAGGGACTACCAAGCAAAGAGTGCTAGGTGGGGCCACTAGGGATGAGAGATATGGGCTGAAAATAGACTACTGAACATGATGCCTACTTAATACCTCTATAGCAAACCACATTACCCAAATGGAGAAAGAGAGCAAAAGGGGAGGGATGGGGTGGAGGGGTCAGGGTGGGGGTGGTGGGAGGGATACTGGGACCATTAGTGGTAGAAAATGGGCACTGTAGGAGGGATGGGTACTTGACCATTGTTTGACTAAAACACAAGCATGAAAGTCTGTAAGACTGTAACTGTATCAAAGGTGATTCACTAATAAAAATTTTTAAAAGACCGATTATTCCACATATTAAAATACAGACAATAACTGTAGGTAATGGAACAAACCAAATGAATTTTAAATTATACAAACATATGTATCTCTTACTTTCATTTTGTGTTTCTTGGTTTTGAAGTTTGCCTGTCTGCCATAGTCAGTGCTGAGTATCGAAGTGGTTCAGATGTATAAAAGGCAAAATCCTTATCACCTATACTGTCTCTCTAGATCCTTGTGATTTCAGTAATTTTTCTTTGTGGCCTCTGGATCTCTCAAGTTTGATTATGTTTGTAGATTGCAACATTAAGTCTGATGTGCCCAAACCATCCTAACCATCATTCCTCGTAGAGTCATTCAAGTCAATTAGGAAAACAGCAGTTTATAGTGGGTACAAATCTTGAGACTTTTAGAGTCAATTTTCTAAAAAGAAATTTATCAAAGTATATCAAGCTGACTACAAACTTGTTAAGGAACATTCATAGTCATTAAATTGTTTTACTTTTAGCTTATTTCTCTAAAATGTAGGTGACCTATAATATTTGATCTCAAGATATTTAGTGTTACTTTTCTTTTTTTCTTTTTTACTGTGTTTTATTGATTTGTAACCCCCAGAGGCTATGTGCATCATAGTACTCAGAAATGCTTTAAAGCAATGAATACTGGTTCGCATATTCTTTATTTGACTCCATTAACTATTGTTAAATGACTCAAGAATTAGATATAGAAAATTAAAACTTTACGGGAAAAATCTTAATGGGCTAGAGAGACTTATTATAGTGATATTATACATAAAATCATTTTTTTTCAGATTCCATGTGTTTAGGAAGTTAGGAAAGAGCTCACAAAAATCACCCTTGTTACTGCTGCTGTATACAAAATACTCAAATCATTATTTGGTTGTCATTTGTCATATTAAGTCAAAGTCTATAAATTTTCACCATTGAATCAACTGCTAAATTTAATGACTAATGACTTCTGTCCTATCCTCAAATTAACCCTCACACACACTTAAAGCACAGTTAAACTACTTGTGGTTCACAAGACAAGTCATGAGAATTCATATCATCTAGCTTTTGCAGATGTGGTTTCTTCTGTTGTGAATTCATGCAAGCCCGATTCCCTCTCTGGCTCATTTCTCAAGATTCTGCACAAGTATTATACCCATTTTTTTCTTTGCCCCTTAGTGACCTGAGTACATTTACTTCACGTGGTATTTTTATACATTGTGTTGATTATTTATTTCTATGTAGACTTTCATTGTTAGAAACAGAGTATTTCAGAGACTAATATCATGTGTTCTGAACCAGTAAAATCCTAACATGGCATGCACTCAGCAAATGTCTAATGATCAAATAAATGAACAAACAGAATGAAATATGTGAATGAAAGAGCAAAGATGACCACCTTAAAGAAGATAATTTCAGAATAGGCATAGCTAGAGTCGTGTTACTTAGAAGTGTTTAAATGGGCAAATCCTTATACTAAAGACACTGGATGTATTTAAATATGGTCATCTTCCTCTGTTAAAGATGATTTTCTTCCCTATCTCTCTACAGAGGGTTTTTTAATGGATAGTACATAAAATCTTTGATGTTAAAGTTTAAATTCTTATGCAGCTACAGAATTTCCTTTTTCAGAATAAAAGATTATGATAGATTCATGAATTAAAAATCACCCAATATATCCATTTCAGCATGGCAAAGGAAGAATAAATGCTAAAGAGCAGAAGTTCATATGAAAAGGCCATTGAGGTCAAAATTCATTATAATGCCCTGAGGGCTAGACAAAGATATGTTAACCTAAACCCAGGGATTCTAAACTAAACTCTGAACTCACATTAGGGTTACCTGGGCATTTTAAAAGTAATGCTACCTGAATTCTAATTTATTCAATGTTAGGTGGTACTCAGTGATTAACTTTTTTTTTTTAATCTCCCCAGGTGATTCTAATATATGGTCAGGGAGAAACACTGCTGGGCCACAGGAATTGAGAAAATGTTTCTAGGGAGAAAACCTGCATAATACATGAGATGTTTTAAAAAGATTAATCAGCATGAATAGATATGAGGAGAGGCTCGGGACAGGAACTAAGTGATTAAAATGTCTAGGAACATCACAGATGAAAATAACAGTTTTAGGGTCTAAACATCTTTTCTTTGTTCTTTTTTTTTTTAATAAATTCAAGGATGCCACTGTGGAGAGAAAAAGACAGGCTTCAAAATTAAATGTTCAGACAAATAGGGCATATTCTAGCATTAACACTGGTAGGGCACATCTTATAAACTCTAACTAAAAGTTACATAGGCTACTAAGAGAGGTGAAATGGCTGTTGCCGTTTATTTAATTATTCATGAAGAAATTCCTAGAAAAGGTAAGTTTTGAATAGTGATGGTATAATACCATTTGTAGAGCAAGCAAGCATAAAATTAGTTTGTTTTTCTGTGCCAAAACGTTTCTAATGTGAATTTGGGCTTAAAATATATCTGAAAGGGCCAGAGAGCTACTACTGGAGTAACGTGCTTGCCTTGAACTCAGCCAACCTGAATTTTAACCTGGGCACTGAATATGGTGAACCAGAACCTCCCCAGGTGTAATTCCTGAGTTCAGAGGCAGGAACCAGCAATCCCCCAGTACTGCTGCTGAGGCAACCCTAAAAACAAAAGATAAAGGGGGATGGAGAGGAGTCATGCCTTTGTACACTTTTCTTTGGAGAAACAAATGAAAAAAGATTGTTATCTTAAATTTTTGTAACAAATATTTTTAATGCCTTTTCATGTTTTTGCCACTTTCCTGTAGATATGGAATCATTTCAAAAAGTTCAAAATGTTTTAGAAATATAACTCAAGTTTTTTTTTGTTTGTTTTTTGTTTTGTTTTGTTTTTAAGTATGATAGCACTGCAGCACTGTCCTCCCTTGTTCATCGATTTGCTTGAGCAGCCACCAGTAATGTCTCTAGTGTGAGACTTGTTACTGTTTTTGGCATATTGAATATGCCACGGGGAGCTTGCCATGCTCTGCCCTGCGATCGAGATACTCTCGGTAGCTTGCTGGGCTCTCTGAGAGGGGCGGAGGAATATTGCCCGGGTCGGCCGCATGCAAGGCAAATGCCTTACCCGCTGTGCTATCGCTGATTAAATATATAAAAGAACTATCTACAGATAAAAATACACTGAGCTTGATGTACCAATCTCTAAAACTCATTTACTTTCAAAAAAACATCCTTGAAGGGTCTAGAGTTAATACAAAGAGTTAGGTATTTGCTTTGCACCCCACTGACCCAAGTTAGATTCCTGGTGCCAACTTGAATTTTAACCCGGGCATGGAATATGGTACCCCAGAACCTCTCCAGGTGTAATTTCTGAGTTAAAACCAGCAGTTCCTCAGTACTGCTGCTGATGCAACCCCAAACAACCCCAGTGTATGGTTTTCCACACACTGCTAGAGGTCACTCCTGAGAAATAACCACTGAACACCCTTAGGTATGGCCCATAAGAAACATCAACAAAAAATGTCTTTGATAATGATTTAATGACAAGATTTTCTTTGAGATGGATGCAGCATATTTCCTCTGTGAATGTGCCCTACCTATTTTACACATATGATCTTCTAAACTAAAGACTTGGAAATTACAGCATAATTATGTTAGTCTTAGGAAAAAGGACAATAATGAACCCTTTTTAGAGATACTGCATATTTTTATTATTGGAATAGAAAGCTAAGTACAACCTTAGTGTGTTTAATAAGTTACCAACAGAAATATTTATCAACACTTACTGCTTTCTTTCTAAAAAGATATGTAGGAAAAAGAGCTTAAGGGTAGCAAGAAGTCATTAGATCTCATTGTGGGCATAAAAGTTCCTCTGAGGAGTAGGCATACTATCATACTATTATTTTCACAAATTATGGCCATATTTTAGTTTTATATATTGTGTTCTATAATTCACCATTTTCAAATGAGTTATTTGAGTTTATCTGTGTTTTATAAATACCTTATACTCAGTAAAGAACAAAAAACACTAATATTTAAAGACTTAAACATGCAAATTCTCAGTTGTCCTTAATATTGAAAACTAGGTATAATTCCGACTTTTGGAAAAATATCTTGCACCTTCATGCTCCATTTTCTTCAAGTTTAAGTGGGAATTATACCTATGTCACAGGGTATTACATGTATAACAGAGACCAACTTTTGACTAATAATTCACACTAGTTGTAGCAGAACATAGGGTTTAGCTACAAAAACTATAAGCATCATAAATAAATATTGCTTTACAAAAAGAAATTGCAAAAGCAAAAGAATCACAATACAGGTTTCTTTAATCTTACTTAAAACAATTTGACAATTTATTTATCCCTGGGACATTTTTATCCCACTGTAAATGCTTAGTATTAGTGCATGTGCCTATGAGGTAGACCCTTATTATCTCAAATGATACTTCTTTATTAAATTTAGCAAACAACCATGTGTCTCAATAGACGCACTAAATGTGGAGTAGTTTGTCACAATTATTTGGTAATCTCTTTCAGTGTAACTCACACAGCAAAAGTGACAATATTCCTGTCACTCCTCAGAAATGTCCCAGCTCTGCGGGTTTCCACATTCAAGAGAATGAAGAAAGCCATTACGAGGTATGCCATATCTCTATAGAGAACTTGTTAGTACAAGCAATTTTCAGTTTCCAAGTGGTTTAACTATTCTGAGTTAACTATTATTACATTTTTACATTTTATAACATTTTTTTAATTTTACATTTATGCTAATACTTTTTTTGGAGAACAACTTAATATTGAAACAAAAATCCAACAATGTAATTTTTCCTTTCAGTATTCATCTGTTAAATATAATGTTCTTGTCATTAAAGACAAATGTTAAATTTTACTCATTTTCAAAGAAGAGAAAGTAAGAAGCAACTTTATTTGGAATTAATTGAGCATATTGGTTTATTTTTTTAATTGAGTTAAAAGCTGAATGCAACTATTTGTTGAAAAATTTATTTGCTTTCTTCTCACACTCAAGGAAGTTATAGGAGGTAATGCTGCTTAATATGAACTGGTTGACTTAGAATTTTTAACTATTGCTTTAGAAAAACTGCCTTTCATAACAAAGATCATTAATTTTCTTGTATGTGTGTATTCAAAACAAGAATCACTACTTACCTCTTTACATTCCTTAATGAGTTCACCCCAGTAAAATGTAGAGATACATAAATATTTTATTTTTATATTTATAGATATATTGCTTTATAAATCATTAAAAATGGCTACAGAAATATTATGCCTCCCTTCATTTTAAAAATATGTGGCATGAAGCATATCTTAAATTTTACTTTCTAAAAGTATGTAATTAAAAAGTAATATGATCAATTATATAATAGAAGATTCACTTTTTTCAGTGTATGTCTCTATATAATTATGCTTATAATTACTCATAAATTATAGGTATATGATTAAAAAATCACAAATATGTGTTTATATAGATATGTATACATGCTTATATCCCTAGGATTATCGTATTGAAGTTAGTTTTCACTTCTGTTACCTGAAAGTTTTGAGTATTTTTATTATTGTCAATCATAAAATTCTTCTTCGTGTTTTTACCCGCTAAATGAAATTATTATTCTTAAAAGTTTCAATAGTAATATAGGTTAAATAAATTAACTAAATTAATAGAAATTTGATTGAGAAAGCAATTCTATTTTTCTGTAAAACCATAATTGAGGTAGGCAAGAATGATGCGATCCTTTGGATAGATTTATTCCCTAATTATTCTTGTTTTTTTTTTCCTTTTCTTTTCCGTGTGTGTGGGATGGGGGGAGTCTGATTAACTCAGAAATGACCTTTGAGATTACATTTAATATTTTGGTGTTTCTTCTTTACCCCACCCTACTCACTCCTCCTTCATCTTCCCCTTTCTCCCTCTCCTCCTCTTTCTCCTCCACTTTCCTTTCCACTAACTTCAGCTTCTCCTCCTCCTCCTCCTCCTTCCCTTTCTCCTCACCCCCCCCCTTGGCTCTTCGTTTGTTGAAAATCTAAATCACTTGCTGGTTGTAAGAAGTAACATTATTTTTCAACACTTATATATTTAAGCACTGCTGCATATTTACAAGTGTACAGAGCACTGGCCTCCTGGGCTATCATAATGAGAGTACAATGGATAAGGCACTTGTCTTAATGGGGCTGACTGAGGGTTTATTCCCTCCACCCCAACTGGTCCCCTTAGCTCTCTCAGGAGTGATTCTGAGCACAGAGCCAGGAGTAAGCCTTGAGCATGGCCGAGTATGGCCCCCAAAACAAAACAAAACAAAACAAACAAACAAAAATATCCAGAACTATTTGGCTTTAGAAACTTCCGGATGAAATACCATGTAATGGTATCTAATTTTTTTCCCAATTTTCAATTCATTTGGCATCTGTAACCATACTAAATATACTCATATTACTGTATCACTGAATCACTGTATCACTGTATCACTGTCATTCCATTACTCATCGATTTGCTCGAGCGGGCACCAATAAAATCTCCACTGTGAGATGTATTGTTACTGGTTTTGACATATTGAATATGCCACGGGGAGCTGGCCAGGCTCTACCTTGCGGGCGGGATACTCTCCGTAGCTTGCTGCATTCTCCAAGAGGGGCGGCCGCATGCAAGGAAACACCCTACCCACTGTGCTATCACTGCAACCCATATTTCTGAAACATAATAAAAAAATATATATAGGATAACTTGTTCGAGGTTAGAGATCAAGCTAATCAATACCAAAATTGGACTCAGGTTTTCCAGACTTGGACAGAGTTAAATAATGACTCTTCCTTTAAGCTTAAAGAAATTGTCAAAGAAAGTAAATCAATTTTTCTTTCTTAAATTAGGTTTCAGTAAGGAATGGAATTTGCACTGTCGTATTTAAGTTTTCTCTCCTTGGCAGGCCTTCTCTCATTGGATAGAGAGCTCACCAAAATGCTTAAGGTCAATGCATAGAAATATTGTGTTCATATATGAATGCAAACTACCTTCTTAAAATTTTTTGATCTACATGTTTCTCCATTGTATCTCTGCTAGTTTATTATATGCCCCTTTCATAAGAAACAGCATAGAATGTAAGCAAAGAGCTTTCAGTGACTCTTCTACAATCTGTAAGAAAATGTCTCACTGTTACTGGAATTCACAAAAAGCTGAATCTCAAAATGAGTAGCTATTCCCTGTCACCGTTTTTGATGCTTGAGCTAAAGTATTTTTACAAAATGGCCTAGTGTTCAGTGTATGAATTTTTGAGATAAGGCTTTTCCCTTGTAGCAATGAAATCCAAAAATCAATGTCAGATGGATATCTTAGCTCTCAGAGTTAGGGAGATTTGTGGAAGTTTCAAATAAGTGTAAATTTTAGCTGCCAGATTTTGGAAATATGGCAGTTACCTCAAGTATAAAATTCCTGGGTGCAGATGGTTGATTAAGATATCCCAGGATGGTCCACTGCTTTATGTTTGACCAAAATTGGGAAGATAGTTCAAAAAAGAAACATTTCTGAACTTTGAAAGAAATATATAACAGGTTTTTCTGGGTATTGAAATTCAAGAGTTAAATCATTATTGGCTTCACATGAATTCCAATTGTGTCATTTGATGGAAATACTTCATAGAATACAGCATACAACTGGGAAGGGTGATAAATATGTTGGAAGAGAAGTACAATTTACTAAACAATCATTCTATGTTTTTTACTACTTAGTAATCATTTACTATGTCTCCTCTTTGACATTCAAATTATTTTTTTAATTGAATCACCGTGAGATACCGTTGGAAGCTTTCATGTTTGAGTTACAATCATACAATAATCAAATACCCACCTCTCCACCACTGCACATTCCCCACCACCAATCTACCCTGTACCCCTCTTTTCCCATCCTCCCCCTGCCTCCACCAGCAGACAATTTGCCCCATAATCTCTCTCTACTTCAGGGCATTATGGTTTGCAATACAAATGCTGAGAGGTTGTCAGGTTTGGTCCTTGATCTACGTTCATCACACATCCCCCATCCCAACCGATCCCTCCAACCATCATTTTCAGTGGTCTCTTCTCTACTCCAGCTGCCTTCTCTCCCCATTCCTGAGGCAGGCTTCCAACTATGCAGCAATCTTCCTGGCCCTTTTGTCTACTGTCCTTAGGTGTCAGTCTCATATTACATTATTTTATACTCCACAAATGAGTGCAGTCCTTCTATTGCATTCAAATTCTTAAATATGTCTGTAGTTTTTAAGTAAAACCAGTCATAACTCCATTAAATTGAAGAATATATGAATGGACTTTGGACATTTGTGAGAAAATCAAAGACGCACTTAA
Organism: Sorex araneus; assembly: GCF_027595985.1. Classification (NCBI taxonomy): domain Eukaryota; kingdom Metazoa; phylum Chordata; class Mammalia; order Eulipotyphla; family Soricidae; genus Sorex; species Sorex araneus. The sequence continues at coordinate 262,656,903 of NC_073302.1, read as the reverse complement.
AGCTAAAACTACAATTCAACTATACATATTTTTTTTTTCTTTTTGGGTCACACCCTGCAATGTACAGGGGTCACTCCTGGCTCATGCACTCAGGAATTACCCCTGGGGGTACTCAGGGGACAATACGGGATGCTGGGAATTGAACCTGGGTCATTCGTGTGCAAGGCAAATGCCCTACCCACTGTGCTATCTCTCCAGCCCCGCAACTGTACATTTTTACTATAGTTTAGAACAGTCCTTTTAAATCAGTACCAAATAGAGTGAGAGCAAAATGGTACGTTTATTTGCTGCCTTCCAATTAAAGGAAAAATAAAGCCAAAACAGTTTATTTTTTCAAACGTTGTACTGATTTACTATTTTTTCTATACTTTTTTCCCCTTCCTTTCTGAACCTAGACTACACTTAAGCATGCTTAAGAGACTCGGTATAATAAACTCTATATAAAATATTTCAATATAAAAGTCTGTACCTGTATCTTTCTGTTTTTGTTTCAATATTTAGTTGTTATACAAATCTTTTGAGCTTCTAATTTTAAAAAAATGCTTAGTACTCAGAATATTTATTATAGTTGATGTCAGTTTTTAAGTTAAAAACCAGATATAGTAAATAATAATTTTATAAGATTTAACATATAAATGAGTGAAAAATTAAATATGATTAACAGATTTTTACTAACTGCAAGTGTGACTTCAGTCAGTTTTTTTCTGCATGAGAACATTCTTTAAAAAGCAAAAAGAAAATCTTTAAAGATATTTGTATACTTGTATATATTTTATGCACATAAATGCATAGCAAAGTTTTCTGAGAATAATCTCAAATAAATTAATTTTTAAAATTTCAGTAGCATAGAGAATTGTCCTTACATTCAATAAACTAACATACACGATCATATATACACACCGTACCTCATTACTCACAGTGAATATTTACACATTCAAAAGATAGTTGAGAAAGCATGTCAGGTGACCAACTGGCTCACTTAATAGAAAATTACTTATCATTTATTCTGGGATGTTATTATAAAATTCCAAATATGTGCTTTAGTGAGATAAGAAATAATATCCATCATGGACAGCAGTGTCAGAGAGGTAGCCCATGTCCCACTGGGAAAATTCAAAGTTCAGATATACTGTTTCAAATAAGATAAGCCTTGCTAACCAGTTTTTTTTTCTTTTTCTTTTTAGTGAATCACCATGAGAACAGTCACAAAGCTTTCAGATTTAAGTCTCAGTCACACAATGATCAAACACCCATCCCTTCACCAGTGCACATGTTCCACCACCAAGAACCCTAGTATACCCCCAATCTCACCCCCTCCACCTTGCCTATGTGTGGCAGATGATTTTCACTTTACTCTCTCTTTGATTAATTCAATTTTTGACAGAAAACCCACTATTGTTATTTGGAATTTTCCTCCAATAATCAGACTTGCCAAAAAGGCATCATTAGATAATTTGTTTTCTATTGCTGGTAATGAAGAGCATATGATTTTGCATGGCCTCGACAGTGGCCACACAGTTTTGGAATTTCCATATTTTTGTAATTAAGTCCAGATATTGAACCCATTACAGGACAATTGCAAATTCCCATTCAAAAAATAATTTAGGAATTTTTTTAAAGATATTGAAAAATCTTTTTGAAGTTACCTTACAAGTGAAAATAATCTCTAGGATACATATTTCTGAAGTAACTAAAATATTGTCTTATCATCAACTGGTTGGCAAGCGTATATAAATTTGAGAAATATTAATAAAAACTCAAGTAATATTAGTAAGATTTAACTACTAAAACCTCATATAATACGTATAATCCTTTGTGATACCAGTGTTTAATGATAGTTTTATAAATACATTTCATTTTTTGTTCATGCTATTGAACTCATTTTGTTTGTGTTTGCTTTGGGGCCACACCTTATAGTGCTCAGGGTTTATTCCTAACATTGTGTTCAGAGATTACTCCAGATGCAGCTCAGGATACCATATTACTGTCACTGTCACTGTTATCCGCATTGCTCATCCATTTGCCAAGCAGGCATCAGTAATGTTTGCATTGTGAGACTTCTTGTTACTGTTTTTGGCATGTTCGATATGCACAGGTAGCTTGCCAGGCTCTGCCATGCAGCCGAGATACCCTCGGTAGCTTACCAGGCTCTCCGAGAGGGATGGAGGAATCAAACCCAGGTCGGCCATGTGGAAGCAAACGCCCTACTCTATCGCTATAGCCCAGGATACCATATAGGTACATGCAAAGCAAATACCTTAGCTTTACCTGCTGTATGATCTCTCCAGGCCCTACGAAAAAAATTTAAAATATATAGAGATATAATACATATGTAGTTGTCTATAGTTTATCACTTTTCTCTTGCTTTTGATATAAGTTAGTTTTATTTAGGAATATAAATATGTACCCTGATTAGGTAAATAACAATTAAGAACAAAATATTAATTACTGCTTCTTGCCCACCATCTGAAGTTAGTGCTGTTCTTCAGAAGGGAAAAAAAAATAGCAGTATCCCTCTCCTTCTTATTGGAATATTCAAAAATTAGGTTAAAACCTACATAAGAGTTAAAAATTTAATACTCCTCTGTCCTTTCTTTCCTTCTTTTCTTTTTTTCTGTCTTTACCGTCGCTTCACAAATATTTATCCAGTAAAATAAGTAAAAATATCACATACACTATTATTTTAGAGTAAAACAAATCCAGTAGAACATATCCTAGATGACAGTCTAAGTCATCTTAGTCTAAGTGTCCACAGTTTCACATTCAATAATTACTATGAAGCACAAGTTTTTTTTTTTTTTTAATAAGAGCTAGTGAAAATTCACAAACATCTAAGAGGAGCAATTTAACCTCACAGGGGGAAAAAAAAACAAAACAACAACACTAATATCAGATTTGAAGGAGCATACCAGTGATATCAGGGGTGGTGCGATGTATAATAGTAAAAAACTGAAAAGGTTTCCCAGAAATAATATACGTGTGAATCTCAGATGTTAGAAAAAGCATCACAGATTTTAGAATAGCATCATGTTATGTCTCTATATAGTTCAGAGTTCTTTCCTCTCTAAATGAGAGCTTAGTCCTAGCTCAAGCATCAAAAACTTTGTCTATGTTTTAAATTCACAATGACTATAGTTATCAGATTTTTCTTTTATGGTTAATATGTATCTAAACACATTCTTGTCACTGTCACTGTCATCCCGTTGCTCATCGATTTGCTTGAGCGGGCACCAGTAACATCTCTTATTGAGAGACTTATTGTTACTGATTTTTTGGCATATCCAATACGCACGGTAGTTTGTCAGGCTCTGCCGTGTGGGCCGCATGAAAGGCAAAAGCCCAAGCGCTGTGCTATCGCTCCAACCCAACACATTCTTAGTTAAGAATAATGTTTATGTCTTTCAGTGTATGTTCAATATAGCTAGCATTAAAACTTATTAATAAATATGGGGCTGGAGCAATAGCATAGCGGGGAGGGTGTTTGCCTTGCACACGGCTGACCCAGGTTCGATTCCCAGCATTCCATATGGTCCCCCGAGCACTGCCAGTAGTAACTCCTGAGCATCATTGAGTGTGACCCAAAAAGCCAAAAAAAACCAAAAACTTGTTAATAACTATAAACTCAAATATTCATAGATATATTTCTTTACAATAAATTTTAAATATATATTTAACAACGCGATTTTATGTATAACAAATGTTATGTAGGATTAATTATATGTGTTAATGTGAACATATATATATATGATTGAGTATATAATATATAATTATATATAATCATTAATAAACCTCTTACTATTAAATACAGTATACATTTGTTTTCCCCAGAAACAAAATAATATTTGAACAATTTTGGTGATTTTAGAAATTACTTCACAGGAAATCCACGGTAAATATTTATGTTAAACTTTCTGAGTTCATGAAACAAATGTAAATTTTATACCAGCTCAATCTATATTTTTTTCAATTACTGCACCTTGTATAAAGAAAGACCATCACCTCCCTTTTCTTTTTATTAAACACATTCTTCAAATTCTTTCCTTCCCGTGTAACAAGTAGGTATGGTTTTATTCACAGGAAGAGATGCCTTTGACAGATTTGCTGATGGTGTCAGCAGTGGTCACAGGCTTGATGGACAGCACCAAACCTTGCTGTGCCCAGCTCCTCCTAATTAGTTGTTTGAAGCCACTCTGTGTGCCACAGGCATAGGCTTATCAGCCAAAGACATCTTTGCCATTCACAGTGACAGCTGTGATGCAGCTGAGCAGGGAGAGAGTAGAGTGTACAAAGAGAGAGGGAGAGTCTTTTAAACAAGTGAAAAACAGAGTAGCTTTCACTGAAAGATCCTGAAGATATAACAAGACAACCCAAAAGTAGAATACATAAAGGTATAAATCAATAACTGTTGGACCAGCATGTATGCCCCACATGAAATGACAATGAGTAATAGCTAGCTGTGACAATGAGAGAAAAACACAGCTGCCACATGGTATTTTTAAACTCAACTGAAGTTGCATATTCTCATGATTAATCCAGATCAGCTTTGTATATGGAGGTAACACAGATATTGAGAGTTTCCAGAAAGTCCTGCACCTATCTGAGCTTACTAATGAGCAAGCTTTCGAGGGAGTCTCATATTCAAACATCTGTGGAATATATAGTGACGCAAAATGAACTGGGAAGTGAAATATCTCAGAACATTGGGAACTTCAGAAGAGGAGAGAAAAAGTAATAAATATGAAAAGAGCCTAACATAGGAAAGATAGATACATGTGCTAAGTGGCATGCACATAGTCACACAGCAAGAAAAAAATGTAGAATTATTACAATCAAAACCTTTAGAGCTATATATTGAGCTCTTAGCTACTGCCCTTTGAGAAATATGTGTAGATCCAGTATTGGTTGGAAGCCAATCTCCAGACACACAGTGTAACATAACACTTTCACTTCCTCAGTTACCTTTCTCTGAGACTACATCCAAATTGCAAGTCTAGTTTGATGTTTAACTTATTGTTCATTTGTCTCATAAGATGCTCCTTAAGCCTGAGAGATAGAGCATCTGGTAGGTTTTGCCTTGCAACCAACAAACTCTTGTGAGAGCCCTGTACCACATAAAGTCTCTCAAGCACTGCCAGTAGTAGTCCCTAATCACAGATCCAGGGGTAAGTCCTGAGCATTGCTGGCTGTGGGTCTGAAACAAACAGAAATTGTTTTTAAAGATGTTCCTTATGAAAGTGCGTATAGAATGAATGAGTTTAAATTTTCCCCTAAATGCTCTCAGTTGTTTATTTGGGCAATTGGATAAACATTTTAATTTGCTCAACCAACTTAAGGCGAAACATATATTTACATTGCATTATTTATTCACTAATACAATGACTGGATTATGAAATCATTTTCTGAATATGCTGATTAATATTACATTCCTTATAACATATTTTGATAGCACTGACCTAGAGGGTGAATGAATGGTACTTTATGTTAAAATTAAATTTCTGATGTTAAAAAAAATTAAGTATGATAAAATTTTCTTTTTTCTTCTTCCTTTTCCTTTGTTGTTACTTTTATTTCCATGACTGATGATCACATGAGTTTAGTGCTCCCCATGGGTGGATATCTGGCTACAGTGCTGATAAATGCAGTGTCTGTGCTTGGTAGTGACCATCTATTGAGCTGTGTTTCTTGAGTATAGGATCACTGAAGGGGGGGGGGTCACAGTTCTCTCACTGTGGTGTTTTTGCACATTCTACAACAAGTGCTTGCCAGGTATAGTTATGGTGCTCACATACGTGTTTGCCACAGACCATGCTTCTGGTCATGGCATACCTACATCACTTTAGTTGTGGAGTTTTCCAGGAATCTTAGACATTAGAAAAGTTTAATATCTATTTATTATTTCTCTCCTGTGTAAAACTTCTCCTTTATAATTATAAAATTACTTTATTATTTTTATCTAGGAAGTTAAGCTGCTTTGTTGTATGTTACTGAGAAGAATTAGATCAGGATTTATTTACATGGATGTTTAGGATATAATGTCAATCTAAAACATGTAGATAGTATACAGAATCAGCAAGTCTCAAACCGATCTTAATTTTGAGCAGCTTATAGACATGCATTTTAGCAAATTTTTATAGAAGAATTGATATTACTTCCAAAGTGGTTACAGTTATTCACTCATTTTTTGGGATAGTTGCTACATTAGACATTTTTCTCATGTCTATATTGTGCTCACACACACCTGCCTTGGGATAGCTGGAGATCACACACTTGTCCCTAAGCAGGGGATGCCAAATATCAGAACTCCTGAGAACATGCTTAGCACATGTGGGCATCACTGGCAATTAAACTTCTGGGTCCTGCTTTGAAAGGGCTCTTTTATTCACTGAACCATTCATAGAACCGCCAGAAGCTCTATTTTCAAATAAACTACCGTGAAAAAAAGTGAAAGAAAAAGGAAATGGCCCTGTAATGTTAATGGTGTTCATGTGCGCTCTCCATACTTTTACCATAGAATTATAAGCTTTATGTGGAGGTGGGGGTTTCCGTTACAATGGTCAGGGAGCCTGGGTCCCATATGCTGGATCCTTGACCAGTCAAAGAGAATGTCAATGATAAAAATGATGATGCAGAGTTACTCAGGTGCTGTAGTTCCCAAGACTACAGGAACATCTTGATGATGCTCAGAGAAGCCTCCACAGCTACTAGCAGTTCTTTATGGACTCTGGTTCAAGCTTGGTTCTGGACCATGCAAAGCATGAACTACAGAGAGCACTGAGCTAGCTCTCTGGCCCAGTAAATCATTTAAAATCTCTAGTTCTACCGTGCATTTTAGATAAAAGATCCAATGATATGTATATATTTGGCATGTAATATTTTTAAAACTAGCAGATTATATTTATAGATTAATTTGAATAGGTGAAAAATTCACTAATTGCTTAATAATACTTTCTTAACATATTTTAATTTTTCAAACTGCTACCTTAAATGTTTTCATCTTAAAATAGAATTACAGTGAGGATGTGACACTATTCTCAGGCATAGATTATGAATCTGTTCTCTAACTGTAAAAGATACATCCTATCTGTTGTCCAAGTGACACTGCTACCCAAATAATTCCACTCAGTGAAAGATATGAAATACTGCAAAAACTAAGCAACTATAATGCATGGAATTCTAAAATAAAATTCACACCTTACATTTTTATTATATTTGTTTAATTCACATTTAATAACTAAGTTTTTCAAATGTATTCTTTGGGAAGAGGCTTACAATTTTTTTTATTGATTTCAAGTTCTCTCCTTTGAATTTCTGTTTTATAATTATAAAATATTATAAACTGTGTAAACTATTTTATAATTATAAAATTACTTTATTATGTTTAGTCAGGAAGTTAAGTTGTTTTGTAGTATGTTACTGAAAAGAATTAGATCAACACTTATTTGAATGGATATTTAGGGCATAATGTCAATTTATTTATTTATTATTTGCAGTATTTCTTTTGACTCTATTCATATTTTGTTGTTGGATTTTGTTTTCTATGTTTCTCTTTCTGTTGTAGAAAATCGTACAGACCATTGCTCTGTAGTTTTTAACTTGAGGCCATTCTTTTTCTTTTTTTTATTTATCAATGAATCACAATGTGGCACAGTTACAAACTTATGAACTACCATGTTTGCATTTCAGTCATACATACAGAGATCATTTAAATCCCTCCACCAGTGTCCATTCTCTTCCACCAATGTTTCCAGTATCCCTCCCACCACCCTACCACAACCCCCTTACCCCACCCTGCCTATGTGGCAGGGCATTCCCTTTTGTTCTCTCTCCTTTTGGGTGTTGTAGTTTGCAGTAGAGGTATTGAGTGGCCTCCATGTTCTGTCTATAGTCTATTGTCGGCACACATCTTTTAACCCGAGTGGATCCTCCCAACATCTTCTAGTTTGTGTTCCCTTCTCTATCTCAGCTGCCTTTTCCCACAGCATGTGAGGCCAATTTCCAAGCTGTGGGGCAGACCTCCTGATCCTTATTTCTACTACTCCTGGGTGTTAAGTCTCCCATTCTGTTACTGTATATTCCACAGGTGGGTGCAATCTTTCTATGTCTGTCTCTCTCTTTCTGACTAATTTCACTCAACGTGATACTTCCATATTCATCCACTTATTTGCAAATTTTATGTCTTCATCTATTCTAACAACTGCATAGTATTCCATTGTGTATCTATACAATGTACCAAAGTTTCTTTAACCAGGCATCTGTTTTGGGGCATGCTGGTTTTTTCCAGATTTTGGCTATTTTAAACAGTGCTGCAGTGAACATACAAATGAGGTGTCATTTATACTATATCTTTTTGCCTATCCAGGATATATTCCCAGGAGTGGTATTGCTGGGTCGAATGGGAGCTCAATTTCTAATTTTTTGAGAATCTGTTACCAAAAGGGCGCATTCCCACCAGCATTCCCACCAGCAGTGAAGCCAACGTCAATTTAAAACATGTGGATTATATAGTATAAAAAAATTGGCAAATCTCAAACTGAGTTTAATTTTGAGCAGTTTATAGACATGCATTTTAGCAAATTTTATAGAAGAGTTGATATTATTTCCAAAGTGGTTACAGTTATTTATTCATCTATTGGGATAGTTACTATATTAGGTGTTTTCCCAATATGATCACAGAAATCTCAGATAATACTGAAAAGGGACTGTGATTAATCTTGATTCAGAATATATTTTAAAAGTACAGCATAATAAGCACCCTCATGTGTAAAACACATATTGATATAATATGGAGACCCAAACTGAAATTGTAAATATGAACAAAAAATCATTAAAATATAATATTATTTTCTTACATTGTATATTAAAGTATTACATTGTATTGTATTAAGTATAATATAATACTATTCACTAATTAAAACAAGTCCATAATACAAATACAAAGGCTAAAATGAGTGAACCTAAACCAGAGAGACAATAGAGCAGATAAGCTTTTAGTAGTAGTCACAGGTTACATCTTGTCACCTTATATGATCTCTGAGAACAGCAGGAAGTGATCCCTGAGCACAGAGCTAGAATCACCCCTTTCTGCCATTGAGTGTGGCCCTTATATAAAAAATAAACAAAAAATTCTACATTTATTATGATTTGACTTCTTTCTTTTTTTTTTGCTTTTTGGGTCACACCCAGCGATGCTCAGGGGTCACTCCTGGCTTTGCACTCAGGAATTGCTCCTGGCAGTGCTTGGGGGACCATATGGGATGCCGGGGATCGAACCCGGGTCAGCCGCGTGCAAGGCAAACGCCCTACCTGCTGTGCTATTGCTCTGGCCCCCATGATTTGACTTCTACTACATTCTTAGGCAAAATTATAGTGAAAGAGCCTATAACATGACTGTAGGAGTGCTCTATCTAAGAAAAACTGCAGAGGAGTTCATTGGATACTAAGGTAATATAGGGTAAGGATGAATGTCAGCTTCTTTGGAGAAAATGTAGGAGAATTTTAAGCAATGGGATGACCTAATGGGAGAAAAGTTTGAAGGAGGATAGTTGAGAAGTTGGACCAAATGACCTAGCATCTGTGTTTGCTTATTGACTTCTTATTAGCTCCTTCCCTCTAAACTGGAGATCTAAAGACTATCATTCTTGATAAGTATATTTCATGAGGGTGGCCATGAGGTCTTCAAGAAAGATTTCTCTAACTGGTAAAACTGTGAAGGCTGTGAAGGGCAAGGGTAGATTTTACAATTGAGAGGTTTTAAAGTCAAAGCTCTAAGAAAGAAATCCATCTGGGCATTTATGTAAGAAAGACAAATCATCTAAAAGAACTGGGGAGGTGCCACACCCAGCAGTGCTGAATGCTTACTCTTGGCTTTGTGCTTAGAAATCACTCCTTGCTGGCTGGGGGAAACATATGGGGTGTTGGAAATCAAACTCTGGTAAGCTCTATGCAGGGCAATCACCCTACCCACCACTATCACCATGGCCCCTATCTAATTGTTTTTGAAAGGCATCTGAATTGGGGTATATGATTGCATACATTTTACAAGATTCAAGAGACCTACTTCCAAAAGGATGAATCTAATTGTACGCAACTATTTTAATGTATGCTCAATTAGTCTGACATTTAAAAAAATGCAACTGGGAAAGCATTTTCATTGGTGTAAACTGAGAATGAGAGAAAAAGTGAGATTATAAACCCACGCAAAGCAAGTTATTTCCTACACATGGAACATCTAGACTTTTATTAGTGACATAATTCATAATGATCCTGTTATATTAATAAGCTTTCAAGTCTGAGCAGAAATGCAAAATGAATAATCTAGTAGGATGCATAAGCTATGTTGCTAACATGTCTTTTTGGCTCACTGAATTGTAAAGCAAAATCAGAGGCTGCTACTCAGAGGAACATATTTGATTAAAATCTATACACAAAGATAGCAAATGCTTCTTCCCTCTCCACACTCTCTCTCTGTCTTCCAGCTTCATAGAATTGGAGCAGTTGCCCTATTCTCTCAACAACAACTGATGTACATAGTTATCTTGAATAGCATCTCAGCAGGAGTGAACTTTGCTTTATGTCATGTGCGACTTCCTCAGAGTGAAATAGTCTAGTGGGAGAAAAAGAAAAGGGAGTTGCTATATGGTAACTTCTATACTGATGAATGTTTTTTATTTTAATGCCAGAACCAGAGAGTGACTGCCCTCCTTGTAGTAGCAATTGGAGGGCAAAGTTCTCAATTCCACCAGGGATTCTGTGACAGGGGTTGGGGATACAAGGAACTCAGATCTCCAGGGGACAGCATGCTTTATGTATCTTGTTAACAGGATTCACAAGTCCCTCTCTCCCCACCCTTTAGTCACTTCATTGAAAATACAAAAGGCTCATTTAGCAGAACCCGTTGGCATCTGCATTACACAAGCAATCAATCAACACAAATAACCTCCTTGCCAAGGCTCCCTCATGACCTTGAGAAGTGTACCAAATGACTAAAGGATAAAACAGACAGAAGTCTCGAAATAAACCCCAAGATTATGTTCTGCTGCAGGAGGAAGAAAAAAATAAAGTGCAGAGGCCTAGATATATGTTTAGTTTAAATAAGACTCAATAAATTCTTTAACTGCTCTGTGCAGCCTTGGCCCCAGATCAGAGGTACTCAGGCTGCACTGTAATCAGGACTTTCTCAATAAACCTCAGCCTGTTACGGTTCTTACCACATTTACTTTCTCAATATGATAGTGCTTTACAGCTATCTACGAGATTATGGCCAGAGTTCCTAGCAGTTATTGATAACCATACCATGGACGTATATCTCAATCAGCATAGGCAGGAGGAAAGCAATCAGCACAGTGAATTTCCTAACCTGGATATATCTTCCTGGAACGAGAAGATGATGACTCACTTCTACAATTGAGCTTGTGATTCTCACTGTGGCAAAACTTCTTATGTCATTGTTATTTTTAGCTCTTTGGCACAATTATAGAAAATTCATGTAGGAAAATCACAGCTTTTCTAAGGAGGAGACCTAGCTGCTTTTAAGAGGTTCTGAATGTTGGGAAACTCTTAAGAGTGTGGAGTGCATTGTTTGGTGGGGAGATGCAAATAAAAACGTGTTTGCTAAAAGAATAAAGCAAAACGACAAGACAATTTTAGTTTATTTTTTCCATTCACTACCTTGTCTTTCTGAATTCTGCCTTTGCTATGATTGGTTTGAAAAAAATCCACTATTTTTCTCAGTCTTTTCTTTTTCCTTCAGAAATTCTCTCTATGATTTAAGCTTCCATTTCCTATTGTGCAGCAGAGCTAAGTTGGGTGCACAAACAGTTGAAGATGACAGTTTTAAGAAGTTACACTCCTACTTCCCTCATAGGGAGATGTTACAGAGTAAAATTTTTGGAGTTATTTAGAGCTATTTCCATAAAACTACACTGATTTCATATGTAAGAGAGACCACGATCCTAAAAAATATGAATTCAAATTATAGAGTACTGCTTATATGATTTAATGAAGCTTAATTTTTCCATTCTATCAAATCACTTAGTTTTAAATAAGTATAGTGAAATTTATATGTTTACTATAGAAGTTTTACTTTTTCTTCCTAAAGAAAGGAATGTTGTATCGAAAAATGACATTTGCATGTTACACTTAGATTTTCTTTTTGTTATTTAAACAATGTACTTTTAAGCTAGTATGCTCTCATTTTCCGAACATACCAGAAATGATGTGAAGTATTAATATGAATACAAGGTCTAGATAATATTCTAATGGAACTATCACATACTAGTCATTCCGCTAGCTCACGAGCAATACAGTTACAATCAGTGCCTTCCTCATTTGAAACTTTCAAAGACCTTATTAATTATCCCTGTTGTACAAATATCCTCGTGCTCCCTTTCCTGTTTAATATTTGTTGAAAGGAGTCTGCTGTAGAAAATAGAACAGCATTTTTTATCCATGGCAGAATGCACTTCTCCGTTTTTAATGCATGAGCAGGCGGTTTGGTTCATTAAGCTCAGTGGCACTGATAGTAAACTAAAGAGGAATGAAAGGAAGAGGAACTGAAATACCATCATCCCACTAATGATATTGAAGCTGCTCTGCTTTATTGGGAGACTGCCCAGACATCCACTAATAGAAGGCATGGTCCAGGATGTGAACTTGGTGTTGCAGTGCCAAAACTACAAATCCCGAAAAAGCATTGCCTAGAAGAGTGTCTAGAATAATTGAAGGATTTTCCCAGAATAACAGTGTGTGTATATATATTTATGTATATGTAAGCATTAGATATTATACCTATATTCAGATATTGCTATATTGCTTTAGTAATTTTGAAAGAAAGAGGGCCAACACACACAAGAATAGAAATAAGGAATATTCAATTACTTAATGATTACACTTAAAAGACAGCAATCTATCATCATATATATATATATAGATATACATATATATAACCAGGATAGACGAATTAGAGAATATCTGGAGAGTCTGATGTGACTTGGATTTAGAGACGTGTAGCTCCTAAGTGAGAAAAAAGCTCTGCATTTTAAAAAGGAATAACTTATATGGTGCTTTACATACACTTCTATATCACCACACTATTTGGATATTTACTAACACTCAATTGTAATAATTAACACTATGCCTTATTTTATAAATGAATATTATTGTTCCCAGTTTGCCCCTGCACATGAGGAAGTACACAGAAATGTGCCCTTTGAAAAGAGGGAAGAAAACAGATTCTCTGTTCAAATTGGGCACATGCCCAGTTTGAACAGAGAATCACTCAGCTGGGGATGGCAGCTTTCGTGGCCTCTGGCTAACACAAACCCCTCAGTGGCTTTTCACAGCCACTTAGAATCAAGCCTCAGCATGCTTGAAGTAGAAGCTGCAGCTGCGGCCCCTGGGGGTCACCTATGGCCCCTCCACACTTGCTCTCAGTCCCTAACTCGGCCTGTAATTTTGTTTGTTTTTTAGAGAAAGTTAGAGGGCATTGGGGAAATAAGAACTTCCTCTCATACAGTATTTCTCTCATCCTCTATTTTCTCAGAAAGATAAGTCTTCTGGAAACTGCTCAGGTAATCTCTGAAAAACCTTCATCAGAGACTGGTCTCGATGACTTTTGCATTTAAACATACACAAACACACATATAAAAACACAAACTTGTGTATTATGAATTTAATCACTATCACTGTCACTGTCACCCCGTTGCTCATCAATTTGCTTAAGCGGGCACTAGTAACGTCTCCATTGGGAGACTTGTTGTTACTGTTTCTGGCAAATCAAATACACCAAATAAAAGGCAAATAGGTCAACAGAAGAGAAATGGTAAGGAAGCTTGATTTGATCGTTGCACTTGAGTTCAAACTAAATATTTAAGTGTGATATGAGGATAAATCCAATGTTAAAGTTTTCCTGCTGCAGGGTGTCACTGAGGAACATGGGGTATTTCACCATCCCAAGTGGATCCTATAGTGGAGGAGATGGAAATATGAAAGAAATGGAAAAATTTACAACAATCCGTCCTTCAATAGACATACATTTTTTGATAAAACACTTTTGTGAAAAGAGCTGTGAACTATTTCTGGGGCCAAAGTATTCATGATTGAGTAGAAATATCCATTTGCTATCATTGATGACAACTAATTAGGTCATTTAAGTTCCACCAACTTATTTTAATTTTTATTTTTATGTGTATCAAAGTAATATGGAAAAGAAATAAAGTTTAATTTTGTACTTTAATCTTTAAGTAGGATACTAGAAATCTTTGATAAAACTTAAATCAATGAGATAATTTAGCAATAGCCAGTAATGAATTGTGACAAATTTTGGCAATTATAAATACATAATCTGATATGTCAGAGACCATACATTGTCATGAAGCTGATTCATGGTTTCTGTGCCTGCCAAGCATGCGTTTCAGCTCTTTGAGCAATTTCCCCAGTCCCAGGAACTTCATATCTTAAGGGACTATCTTTAACCTCTGTTTTGTTGTTTTATTTTGCTTATTGTAGGCAATGCCTGTCAATGTTCAGGAATTAATCCTGGTTTTAAACTCAAGGATTCCTCCTTGGAGGACCTGAGTATCATATGAGGTATCAGGGATTGAGCACGGGTTGGCCATGTGCAAGGCAAGTGCTCTACCCATCCTATGACCCCTTTGACTCCCAAATATCTTGGATCCTTAAGAAAAATCTTGATATTATGTAAGTCATTATATCTAAAATAAGAAAATATTTTAACTCAGAACAGCCTAGTTAATTAAGCACAGCCTTTACATATTTAATTTAGCATATTTATTAATAGATTATCAATATCTACATATTTTCTTGGGGGTAAATGTTTTATCCATTTTGGAGATAAACATTTTACCCACCTAACTTCTACCTCCAACAATATGTAAGTTTTGAGTCAAACATATATCCATAACAATACTAGGACACAGTTTGAACTCCATACTGGGATGGTTCACATTAGGTCAAAGGAGAGACAAGTTCAGGGTAACATAACAAAAAGTGTCACATGAGAAAATTGCCATTTGAGGGGCTGAAGAGACAGTACTGTGGGCAAGGCTCTTGTTTTCCATAAGACTAAACCATGGTCAATACCTGGCATTCTATATAGTCCCCTGAGCACCGCCAAAAGCGATTCTTGAGTGTAGATACAGGCGTTACCCCTAAGCATTGCCAGATGTGGCCTTCAAACTTCACCTCCCCAAAAAAGGGAAAATTTAAAGGAGTATCATAGAAACTGAAGAATTACCCAGACATTGGGGCAGAGAACACAAAAATGAATATTTGCAAGTAATGCAAGTTCAGACAAAGCAGGGGCAGTGCTGGTGGTATAGTGATGAGTAGATTTGCCTTTCAAAGCAGGAGATAAATTTAGTGGTAGAAAATTGGAACATTTAGTGAACGTTGTCTTACAGGGAATGTGATATCAGGAAAGACATATTTATACTTAATCTTGGTCAAGGAAACAAGAAATCATAGAAAATATAGTATTTAATTAGTTTTATTTCTGATATGAATTTATAAAAATAATATGGTATTATAGACATAACATGATAGGTAGCAGTAACATGCAAAGATTGTTTTTAAAAACATTTTTGAGAGGATATCATGTACTCTATCATTTGCTTATAATTAAATTTTTATAAGGTTTAGGATAGTAATGCATTAGAAGATAAAAAGTGAAAAATAAAGAAAATAATTTTTTATCTCTTACATTAATACATATATTCTCTTGATTTTTTATTCCTCAGAAATAGATGATATAATAGATTATCTAAATTATTGTAATATTTCAAAATAATTTATTTTAGGTGTTATATACTATTATTATGTTTCTTAATAAAATATAAGGGTTCATTTCCTTATGTTATATTTCCTTTAGACATCTCACAACAAACATTACCACCACCAACTCATTCTTATGAAGCACATTCATAAAAAAATAACAAATTTGTAGGGTTATTTCAGCAATACAAACATTTTAAATAATCTGATATGTAATGGATATGACATTCTGTGTTCTCTCTTGAGCACGTTATTCTCTCTCTCTCTTTCACTCTCTCTCTCTCTCTCTCTCTCTCTCTCTCTCTCCCTCACACACACACCTTAAACCCTCCAAATAAAATCTGTTTTACTTAAAAAAAAAATCCCTAGGTGCAGGAATCAGAAAGATAGCATAACCTGCAGGATACTTGCCTTGTACATGGCGAACCCTGGTTAGATATGCAGCACTAGTTTCGGTTCCCCAAGCCCCACCAGGAGGTAATCCCTGAATGCAGAGCCAAGAGTAAGCCCTGAACACAACTGTGTAAGTACTCAAACTGTAACACTGTAGCACTGTCATCCCATTGTTCATTGATTTGTTCATTGATTTGCTCCAGCGGGCACCAGTAATGGCTTATTGTGAGACTTGTTACTGTTTTTGGTATATCGAATTTCCCACGGGTAGCTTCCCAGGCTTTGCCATGCAGGTGGGACACTCTCGGTAGCTTGCCAGGTTCTTCTAGAGGTATGAGGAATAGAATCAGGGTCGGCTGCTAATGCAAACGCCCTAGCTTCTATGCTATTGCTCCAGCCCCGTACCCAAACACAAATACATAAATACAGAAAAAAAAATTGCTGAGTAGAAAATCAGGGACAAAAGTTCTCAAGTACAGGTTGGAAGCGACTGTTTTCAGATTGTATACATGCATACAATACATACAATTGTATATCAGTAGGAACTAGCAAATAGTAGAATCTAAGGCGGTTCCCAAACTGTTCCATGATGGTTTTGTGAAGAAAGTGACAGAAACAAGGCAGGGAATAACAACGTTGTTAGGAGGACAGCTATTTAACCCTGTAGCTTTCCTGAAGGACTAATTTATACCTTTAATAAGATAATAAATTTAATATTTTCCAATAAAAGACTACAATTACTTCAAAACACATTAAAGGTGCCTAATGTTCTATAGAACAGGATGTGGGAAAGATTAAATTTGAATCGTTGGTTATTAAGTAAAATGTGCCTAAGTTATTAGAAGGAAAATACATGTATTCAAACTTTATTGGCTCTTCAATCCAAGATAAAATTGTTCAAAGAAATAAGTATAAACAATGCACTAGTTTTGAGTATACATCTGTCAATATACCTAGGGCATCATAAATATATAGGGAAAACATAATTGTCTAAAAAGCTAAAGTGCAAAAAAATAATAAAAAGCTGATATGTATTATAATGTTGGTTTTTAATTTAGTGACAATTTTCTGATTCAAGCTGGCAAGATCAATTAGTTATGTTAAATATCAATTAGTTATGTTTAATAAAATTATTCTTTGAGAAGTGAATTATACTACATTCAGCTTTAGTTTGTAAAGCATGTAATACAATTGAATTAAGAACAAACTATGTATGTTTAAAGTATCAGTTGAGATTACTAGAGATAAACCTACTGTTCTCTTATATTGGTAATATTTCACTTTCCATTTTTGTATATGCAATTATGACATGTTATCTAATATCTAATTTTGGATTAAGAATGTACACAACTAAATGTTTATAGAAGACATTGGAAATAACCCTACAATTTAAAAACTAGAATGCTTGAAAATTATTCTTTGAAAAAATGCTTGATATTATTTCCTGTGTCTGTAAAAGAACAGTTTTTATATGTAGAGTCATTTTCAGTATCTTCAGGTAATATGATACATATTCTTAGATATTCCATTCTACATGGTCATATATTCTTTATACATATACAATACATTTTAACTCAGAAAAAATGCTTCATATTTTAATTTTTAGAGTGACTTTTAATATGCTATTAACTGCAGTTTGTTGCATTAAATACATATATGATGTGGTAGTCTTGTAACTTCTGTTTGACAAGCTATTCTGCTCATGTATTTCTGAAGTACCTCAGGTTAGTTATTTCATTTAAAACTCAGAAATATTACT
This sequence comes from Sorex araneus, assembly GCF_027595985.1. NCBI lineage: Eukaryota > Metazoa > Chordata > Mammalia > Eulipotyphla > Soricidae > Sorex > Sorex araneus. The sequence goes on along the minus strand of NC_073302.1, from coordinate 262,638,962 downwards.
CTTTCCTATTATTAAGCCTAAGGTTCTTTGGCACACAGCATATATAGATATTGATACTAAGCCAAAGAGGGAGTCAGCATCACTTATTGAGCATCTCAAGCAAAAAGAAGGTAGGGCTATAACCCAGGACTGCATGTTTTGGCTGGATTCCTCAACAAAGACTGGAGAAAGGCTTTAAATGAACAAACCTGGGAAAGGAGCAAAGATATGCATGTGGAGGAAGGAAGTTAAAGATAAGTTTGGCACACTGGTATAGTGTACTACAGAGCTTACTCTTTCCTGAGATACTTGTCTAATTAAATCTCCACCCCATGGCATAATTTTAGTATTTAAATTAGGAGGGAAATTGATGAAAGGTAGGTAACAGAATTCAATTTAGCTAAAGCTTCTTTAGTCCAGTTTACTTTTTGGTGGAGTTACTCTTTCTATTTGCATCTTCCCGCTGCATTTCTCAGATTTCTCAGAGATATGCTACCCAAGAACTTATATTTTTGCCTCTAGTTTTCCATGCATTCTGGTTAATATTAGTGGAGTTGCAAAGATCTTGCCTGTACTATCTCATTACCATTTGGTAGCAAGAGAATGACTGAGATGTAGACAACAAGGTACAACAATTTTTCCATGAACACACAACTAAAGATTAGTGTAAACTTTTGAATCATTTCTTCAGAACATGAAATTATCAAGAGGACATAAAATTTAAAGCCATCAGAATTTTTTAAATCATAGGTGTACGGACTGGAGCGATAGATAGCACAACAGGTAGGGCATTTGCCTTGTAGGCGGCCAACCCAGGTTTGACTCCTAGGTCCCTCTCGGAGAGCCCAGCAAGCTACCGAGAGTATCCTGCTCACATGGCAGAGCCTGGCAAGCTACCCATGTCATATTCAATATGCCAAAAACAGTAACAACAAGTCTCACAATGGAGACATTACTGGTGCCCGCTTGAGCAAATCGATGAACAATGGGATGACAGTGCTACAGTGCCACAGGTGTTATTTTTTATTTTAATCATTGAATTATTGTGTTTTTTAAGTGTGAAAACTAAATAAATTCTGACTCTATTGCCTGTCTCATATTTTTTATGTATTGTCCAAATTAAATCGCTCCCTTGTCTTCTTTCCGTGATGTTTAAAGGAATCTCCCCTAACCCTATGCGGGCAGGCAGACATTGAGATAGTTTGAGGCAAGTAAGATTATTTATATTAAAACCATAAAATAGTAAGCCTGGGTAAGATATTCGAATTAAAGTACTTTTTTTTGCCTTAAATTTAAGTGACCTTATTTTCATGCCCAATAATTTAATTATTTATTTTCCTACCTTTTTTTTGTTGTTGTTGTTGCTGCTGTTCAATGAAGTCTCCCAATTTTTCTGCTCTGTATTGCCAGCTTTCAATTACTGAGAATGGGCCATCCATTTGAAAGGCTCATGTCTCTTCCCTCATCAATTTTCCTCTATTTTGGAGTAGTTGCTGTCACAAGTGATGATGCCTGATGTTTGAACTTCACAGGATGATTGTACCCAGGGGCCTTTTAGACAGCAGTGCTTGTTGTCTTGTGGGCATTAAAAGGAATGCCCTTACCAAAGCTTCCAAACAAAATACTAGTCATCTAATAAGCACTATGAATCCAATCAGTGTTTTATCACTATTCTACTTTGATTTGTTCTTTAATAGTTCAATAGTGCTGTGCAACCAATATCGTATTTGTTCTATTTACTACCACTGTGCTTGCAGTTGAGTGCTTTGCAGCTAATTTTTCCTTCAATATAACATTTCTTTTCTCATCTGCTATCCTGGAGCAGTGTATGTTTTTTTTTTCTTTTTTGGTGGGTGGGGGGAGTTTTTGGATTTGTCCTTTAGCTTTAGGACTTGTTTGCATTAATTTCTACTAAATTCCATTATTTTTTGTCTTTAAGCCAAGTCACTTAAATTATCTAAATGTGTCAGTAAGTTCAAAAGGATGTACTATTTCATTTCCTGTTCTGCTTTTTAATTTTGCAGCATTAGTAATTGTGGAACCTATTGATAATTGAATTTGAATAATTTTCATTCTACTGTATGTTTGATGTGTTGTTTCACAAATGTGGTTTTGAGATGTCTTGTCATGTTTCCTTCCTGTCTGTAGGTCTTAGGGAAATGTAACCAACCAACTTTTATTAAACCAAAAGATACTTCCTAGCTGATGCCATTTTTAAAGTGAACAAAATGGAAGAATTGAATGCTTGCATATTCATGTTTTATATATAATTAATCCTAGATTGCCATTTGATGTTTTTGGGTGTATTAACTTATTTTCTAAAGCCACTGTGCCATATGTAGGTGTGTGATTATGGTTCATGTGATGTTTTACAAGTGGATACAAGAATGATAATTTACAGCCAATCCCTGGAACCAAATATGTCCATTCCACTAGCTCCCTCATTTCTAGGCATGTTATTTTTTTAGCAATCTATTTTCAACATAAGAATGCATTTTTATCCTAAAGGCTGGCCCGTGACTGTTGCCAAAGCAATTATGTAGCCAGCTGTAAAATTAGCTTAAGATTTGTACTTGTTTGTTTTTCTACTGCCCTGGAGAATGCCTTTGCTAGAGGTTTTGATAATGGGAATTCCTACTATTCAACAAGATAAAATTCAAAACAGGAGAAACATAATTATTGAGCATTAGACAATTTTTTTTTACTTCATTTGAATTGAGAATCAGTCACTGCTCTCTACTCTTTAAATTAGTTCACAGCAAATCTACTGTCTATTTTCCAAAGTGACAATCTTCTCCATGGGAGAAGCAGAGCTTTTCACAAATAAAAGCTTTGTTGTTTCTATACCGGTACCCCCCTCCTCTGTACTACACTGGCTCAACAGTGCGTCATCGTCTTTGGTTATCCACATTTGTCCATGCACACCCTCCTTTAAGTGTCTTTTATGCATGTGGTGCCTTGTTCAATTCGGAAGGAGACATTTATTAAAAATGAAAGCAGGGAAAAAATCCAAACTTTTTTTCTAGTGTTCTTTTGTGTCTTTACTCTAGTCTTTACCTTTTGTTCTCTCTCTCTCTCTTTTTTCTTAACATACTGTGAAATTACCGAGATTCCTTTATTTTAAATCCCCAAAGACTTTCCTTTATACATTTGTTTAAAATGCATTTTCCTTCTTGCACTTTATTTTAAGTCATACAATTTATAATATGCCAAAAGTTCTTCATTCTACTTTTAGGATCCACATGTTAAAATCGAGGCTGATTTTTTTTTTTTGGTCTCTCACTCATGGTATCTAGAATCACATATCATAAAAATTAACTTAAGTTTTTGAGGCCCAATTTTGAAAATATTGAGTGTGTATATGTATGTGTGTGTTTCATTAGTACCACTGAATTCATTCTCTTTGGGAATTTTGAATTTCCCTTCATTTCTTCCTATTCTATTCTCTACATCTTCTATCTCCAGTATATATTTGCAGTAGAGACTGTATAAAAATGCAAAAATATAAGATATTTGCATCGCATATTATCTGTGAAGAAATTTCTAAAGACATTTAATAATCTATTACATTGAAGATTCCTACCACTTATCAATCATAGCAAAGAAAATTTTATTTTGTTTTATTTATTTTTTTCTTTATTTTTTCCTGCGTGGCCCTTTATTTTTTTTTTATTTTATTGTATTGAATCACCATGTGGAAAATTACAATGCTTCAGGCTTAAGTCTTAATCATACAATGCTGAAACAACCATCCCTTGACCAGTGCCCATATCCCACCACCGAAAAAAAAAAACACAGTATGCCTCCCATCCCACCCACTCCCGCACCCCCCCCCTTGTAACTGATAAATTTCACTTTACTTTCTATTTACTTTGGTTACATTCGATATTTCAACACAATCCTCACCATTATTGTTAGGAGCACCCCACTAGAGTCAGACCTGTTGTGAAGAGAAATGAGGTTTTGGATTTCTGTACTTTAACAACTAAGTCCAGGGAGATTTCTTCCGGATATTGGATCATTGCAAGCTTGTAAACCCCATCTGTGGTCATCATAATATGGTGTCCCCACGCCCTTCATCCCCAGGAAGGGACAGGGGAGAGAGAGAGAAATACCTTTCCCCTCCTTGGCGGGCATGGGGTCTTGGCTTGGTTCTCAGGCTGGAGACATTCTGCAAGTAGCTGACCATGTTGAATTTGGTTCAGCTGGGTCTGGATTCACGCTCATGCAGCTGCGGAGGAGCCGCACGTGCGTGCGGCCCCCGGGGTCACATCTCAGCAGCCAGCAAAGAGAATTTTAGATTACTATTTTGTCTTCTTTAAATGGTGGTGTGCACAGAGCAAGTTAAAGTTAATTAAGCACCCATTACTGTAAAAATATTCATAGGAAACATTGCATTATAACCTCTCGCCTCTTTCTGAGTTTTGAAGAATAGAACTCCAGATAAGGTATTTGAAACCACAGGAGTCACCCACCAAAAAAAAGACAAATATAGGTTCTAAGGAGATGGTGAATAATCTTTTTTCCTCTATGAATATAAAATACCATGTATTTGCAAGGTGTAGTCCAAAAAAGATGTTGTTTCATGACTAAGGTGTTGGTTTAAACAAAAAAATAATTTTATGATGCCAAAAGTTTTCCCAGAGGTTATCCCAACACTGAAGCCAATGACTCCAAGACAGATAAACTTATTCTTATTCCACTTTTATTTTGAGATTTCTTTCCATTTATGATATCTGCTTTGGAGAAATTTAGCTTTTTTCTTCAAATCTTTTGAGGAAGACAAAAAATTCTTTTGGAAGATGTATATGTATTAGTATAAAATCAAAGATTCCAGGATAGATAGAATATAATACAACACTACTCAGATTTATATTTCTTAGGTCAAATTTCCTTTTAGTACTAATTATTTTTCATTCATATAATGCTCTGTTATTTGAAATAGAAATGCTTTTTTGATGTGAAATAAACATATATCTGATTTCCCTTTTCTTTTGTTAATACATTCTTTCCTCATGTTCAATTTAACTATGCTAATAATTGAACATAGGACATTGCTAAGAGTTTTTATATAAATTTTCATATTTAATCTTGATGAAATATGTGACATTGATATCATTATATTATTATTTAGATTATATATGTATTTATGCAAATGTGTGTATATATACATATATATATTACTAAGGGGAGGTCTATTTTTCTTTTCTTTTTCTTTGTTTTGGTTTGGTTCTGGAGCCACACTTAATTCTATTCAGTGCTTACTTCCTGCTCTGTGCTCTGGTGTCACTTCTGGCAGTGCCAAAGGAAATATATGTTGTCCTGTGGATGGAACTTTAGATCAGTTTATTAGCAATGTAACTGTTTTATCCACTCTGCTATCTCTGGTCCCAAGAGTTCCATTTTCTAGTGACAAACTTTCTCAGAATTGCAGGATTGCAAATCCAATGATACATGACTTTCAATAATCTGTTAATCCTGTAGTAATAAACATAGAAATACATTAAACCATCATGTTTTGCTTAGTAACTTCAGTAAACTACTTTGAAGTTTTGAAGGCTCCTATCTTACAAATTTAGAAAATAATTCCTCTAACTTGCTAATAGCCTGTTTGAATATTCATTTTTTCTTGACTGCCAATTAGCATACTATATTGAATTTAAAATAATCATTGATATTCATATATATCAAATAAAAAGAAAAATCATAAAATATTAAACTGAAGAATATGAAGTCTTTTAAAATTTAATTTATTCCTGTAAAATTAGGTTTAAGGCCAGTGGAGTTAGATAGCTTAAGTGGTAGAATGTTTGGACAGACTTACTATGTGCAAGGCCCTGAGTTTTATCACTACAAAACAGTCCCCCCTGAACACCACTAGGACTAATCCTAATGTTTCTCAAGCAGCACTGGGGTAGTCTTTTTTAAAGTAAACTAATTTCATTCGTCTCTGTTTACATGCTGCAGAAAGGAGAAATGAATTTGCATTTTTGAATTATTTGAATATTATGAAATTTACTAGCCTTTAAACTTAAATCTTTCTAAAATAAAGGGGTTTTGGTGTTCATTCTTTATTGATAGTAAGTGAATGACTTGTAGTCATGTTCTCATTTTTTGTACTGGGAAATATTTATGAAAAAAAATCATAACGTTTTTCCTTAAACTGATTCTCAGTTTATAGTATTCACTTTAATTTGTAGTGCAGAATCTAATCTGTTATGATCATTGGTTTAAGTCTCAGCAATAGTTTAGTGAATGACTTTATCACTACTGCATGCTTATGATAATTCACTCTAGACATTCATCAGTTCATTATCTCTCAAATGAAGAAAAGGAAAGCAGAATTTTCAAAGAAGAGACATAATATCTGAATTAACTGTTTAGGTGGTCAGACATATCTTAATTTAAAGTCTAAAATCAACTTTTACAATGCATAGATAGTTGTTTAAAACCTCTTTCAAGAGAAATGTCAGAATTCTGGACTCACACATTGTCTGACATACAGCACAGTTTACAGCATCTAACGAGAGTGGAAATGTTTTTATGGTCTTTCAAATTGTTCCACTTATTTTAATAACCTGTACATTTTAGTACAAATAATTATGAAAAAACCTAATGGTACCTTAGAATTTATAAACTTAGCAGTAAATGGTTAGCAATAATCTATTGAAAAATTGGGGGCAGATTACTTTTTAGAATGTAGATAACAGACATAATGATGTGGGAAAGATGGTATAGATGTGATTCTTATGGTAAGTGGAAACTTTCCTCATTGACATTTAAAAATACAGAGTACAGTCTCTTTTACCGAAATCGACACTAGAATGGAAACTGCCTACACTCTGTCATATAGAAAAGTAGGAAAATGTCTCCAGCAGCCTTTCACCCCTTGCTTTGCATGCTCTGTGTATTTGGCATCAAGTGCCCTCAGTGAGAACCCAAACGTGTTGATGTTTACTAAACAGCAGGGCACACAATTTCCTATTGCATTGCATAGGGAAAAAAAGCAGAACATATGCTTGAGTATTCCAAATAATTTGTTAGAAGATACATGTGGATCTACATTTAATATGAAATTAATTTTTCTCACACAGAGCTCTGTAACCAGATTTTTACACAGTGGGTTGTACATTGTAATCCCTCATTCATGAGCCATGTGTTTGAATTATACTACTTGAATTATCAAAGTCATCTTGCTGTTTGAATGCCTCTGGCATCATATTTGAAAAATCTTTATAATCAAGTCTAGCTCCTTTAGGGGAGATGTTGATACTGCCCCTGTAGGAGGTACAATAGATGTTAGTTAGTGGCTTGAAGCTAATTCTTCTATTCCAGTTTTTATGAAACATTGTTGTTCCAAATGATGCCATAGTCCTGGAAAGATTCTTTGATTCTCTCTCTCTGTCTCTGTTTCTCTCTCTCTCTCTCTTTTACACACACACATTCACTCACATAGATACATAAACATAGACACTCAGACATGCATACATAGAGCCAGCAACATCTATCGCCTATCTCATCTCTAAATTATTTTGGGAAAAATTTCTATGGACCCTTATAGTTTATAATATTTCAATATTTTATAGGAATTTTGATACCAAAGGAATCCTTCAAATCTCCAGATGCCAAATTAAATGAATCTTATCTCATTAAATGTGATGTATTTAATGTTTTAGCCTCAAAAAGTCATACCAAGTATATTTTATAGAGTACCTAATCCAAGCCAACTCTTTCCCCAGGCATCCTCATTTATCTCATTTACTTCTGACAGCTTTACTATATTATTTTCATGTGATAGCTATGTAAAGCTGAAGGAGTTCTATATACATATATATTGTTATACCACACAGTGTTGATATAATGGCTCTTAGTTTAATCCAGGTTTACTATTTTATTGCTGACTTTAATAAAGACTCAGAAAATTTATTTTTCATATTGAATGTAGGTCAAAATAAAATCTACAAGGTAGTCAGAATTTGCTTAAAAACATTTCTAAATGACTAGCATAACAAACATTTTTTTAAATAAAAGGTTTGAGGTATGATGCTCTACATATATAAGCCAGGGCTAGAGAAATATAACTAGAAAATACATTTAATATAACTTTTTCAGTAAATCAGATGTGCAGATGTCAAATGTTAATTTGATAGTAATTCATTATAGTCTAGTAGGTGTTGAGAATTGCTAAAATATCAGTGCTATTGCTCAGAAGTACATAATTTGCCTTTCATAAGTGAGGTCCTACATCTAATCCTTGATACTATTGGAGAAAAAAGGAAAATGATAATGTTTTTCAGAAAAGTAGATAATACATAGTATCTACATATAGTAAACGATGATTTCAGTTTACATAGCACTGGTAAGATTTTGTATATACACATACACATACATATATATGCACATAAATGTATGTATGTACACATGTGTATATATGTACATATGTGTATATGTGCATGCCTATATGTGTATACATTCATATATACATATATTTAGTTTTACTTTTGTTATTCCTGGGCCTTACACACTGAATTGCATTGCTGGACTGGAACATATACCAACTAGATAAATTTGGATGTGGTCACTTGAATGCAAATTTCTGTGACAACTAGAGATTTATCTGAAAAACAAAAAAAAAAGGCTTATGAAACTGGGGTTACAGACAGGATTGGGAGATATCTATGTATTATGTATCTTCAATTATTAAAAAAAGATTTTATCATGGAAGTAGAATGAACAAAATCTATGTCAATTAAGAGCAATACTGAATGGAAATTAGGATAAAAATCCTTCACATTAAAAAGGAAATTATGACAAGGGAAAATGTCCAAAATGTATAAGATTGTAATGAGCTTCTTGCCCTTGCAAATGCATTTTCCATATTAAAAGGTAAATTGAAACATTTGGCATTCATTAGTGCTTCCTTTTTAAATACTATAATTTTATACTTATGTGGAAAGGAGCAGTGAGAGAAAATTTTTTTTTATCTTTGAAATGTTTTAGACATAGTGTTATAGTTTAGCAAGCCATCATAGCATGAAATAGCATAAAATAGATTCATGAATTTTTTTACCCTACAAAATTCTATTTAGAATGTTAACACACGTTAACATGACTTTATTATTTTTGATGCTGTTGTTAATTTAACAAGGTTATCTCTTTTCAGGATAAATGGGGAAAAATAAGCATTCCATATGTAACTCAAGTGTTAGTTATAAATTTAAAAAAATGAAAAACTCCTTTCTTTCTACAAATATCCAAGTATTTTGCAAGAAATAACTGTAATCTTCTGTTGACATAATCCCTTCATAACATTCATAGCAATTTTCCATATATTTTTAAGGAAACATTTTTGACAGTTATAAAAGCATATTTTCCTAGCATAATTTAAGAAAGGTGAAAAAATATCTAACATTTGGAATGTATTCAAGTATTTAAATTTAATGTCTGGCAAGTAGATGCCCACAGAAGTTTAGCCATAATTGTAGCCAAAACTAGAATTAGAAAAAGAAGGCCAATATTGTAGTAGGAAAAATTACCTAGAATTATATGTTTCTACATGAATTTATTCACTAAGCAAATATCTGTAAGTGTACTAATATTTTTCTCAATTTAGTAATGAAATGTTTGAGACACTAAGTGAGAGACATATTAAGCTCTCTAGAAATAAATATCTACAATAGATTAACAATATCATTAACTTGGAAAATTTCAAAAGATTTTTACTTTTAATTTTGTAATATGCTCTTGTTAGAAAATTTTAACATCTGGTACCTATCCTTATAGCGATGTAGTCATGGATTTCAAGTATGGTAGTAGTTAGAAATGGCTTAGTACAAAGCACACTTTTACAAATGCATATATGTTTTAACAGAATACTTACTCTGAGTGGGTGGTAGGAAAAAAATGGATATATATAAAATTTGATTTGTATCTGGACGAATGAAAACTTTTATAAGTAATGAAGATAGAGTAAAATATTTTAGACAAACTGAGTAATAAGTGTAGGGGGCAAGGAATGAGACAGAAAAGTGAGACTAAAAGAGGACTTGATTTTTTAACGAGTGTCAGGAAGTAGGTGTGGAAATTTGTGTTAGAGTATATCAAGATACAACTCATATTTTCAATACAGTAAACATGAATTTTAGCTAATAGTGACACAGTCGGACAAGTATGGTGGAAAACCACTTTGACACCATTACAGAAAGAGCAAATAAAGTATATTTGATCATCTACTTTAGATATTGAAAATAAAAAGATTAGTGGGAAGAGAGAAATAGCACAGATTATAAGGTCTTTGCCTTGCATGGGGCCAACTCAGCTTGAATCCCAGAATCTCATATGGACCCCTGAGCACTTTCAGGAGTGGTTCCTGAGTTCCCGAGCACAGCAAGGAATAACCACTAAACATAATCGATTGTAACACAAAAACAAAAAATAAAACAGGATTATTTTAAAAATTATATTTGTATTTATGAGAATGGAATCAATAAATAGTAGACCAGAGTGATGATTTTACTTTGTTTTATAATTCATGTACACAGAGAAATCAAAGAGAACTCAATTGTATTTTTTTTAATATTTTTTAATTTTTATTATATCACCATGTGGAAAGTTACAAAGTTTTCAGGTTTATGTCTCAGTTATACAATATTCAAACACCATCCCTTCACCAGTGCCCATATTCCACCACCAAAATCCCCAGTATCCCCCCCACCACAGCCCCCCCCAACTGTATAACTGATGAATTTCACTTCATTTTCTCTCTACCTTGATTACATTCCATATTGCAAAACAAAACTCACTATTGTTGTTGGAGTTTCCCCCCAAGGAAGACAGCCCCCCTACTAAGGAAGCATTTGATAACTGGTTTGTCATTAAAAGATTGTATGTTTTCAGTTTTTAGAAAAGGTTGCGCGGCCGCGTTAGCCGAGGCTCGGATGTGTTCCAGTCCCGCAACCCGGAGCCGTGTTAGTTGCTGCTCAGTGTCTCCAGGGCTCCATCTGGAGAAGGTGTACCAGCTGTACCTCCTCCGTCTGGATCCCTGGTGTTGTTGGCCCAGATTCGGGTCCGGAGCATTTCTCCGGCCGCGTTGCTCACCAGACTGCCTGGTCTCTTCTCTGTTGAAGGTGGGAAGATGGTCGAGAACTCAATTTTATCTGAATGTTAGTCCTTTTCTATGTAACTAAGCTCCCCTACCTTTTTTTCTCCTTTTTTCTTCTATGCAACTAAGCTCCTCTACCTTTTTTCTCCTATGTCTGGTAAATTTTTTAGTCAGTCTATCTATAGCTGTTAATTCTTAGGGTAATGCTACTGTAAAACCTAAGGAAAGGGTCACAAGAACTTGAGTTAAAGCACTGTATGTTTTCTTTTTTTTTTATGGGAGACTGGGGGATGATAACAATTTTTTTAAAATACAAGTGAAATGAACAAATATTTAATCAACAAAATATCAAATATAAGGCCTTGCATAGAACCTCAATACTTAAATACAGAGAATAAAATATAAGTTTTCTGTAATGATAGTTTTGTTGTTTAAATATTTCTATCAGAGCATAGTGTATGGTCAAGAAAGATAGGTAAGGAAGCATCCAGATATATCAATGGAAAATTATAATTTACAATAAAAAATGTGTTTAATTCTTGTCGTTCTTGCTTTTTAGTAGTAAAATATATTACTTCTAATACCATATTTGTCCTTTCTGTGATTCATAGTTTCCCATTGAAAAGTTGCAAAAGTAAAACTACCAATATACATAATACCTTATTCTTTGTACTAGGACAAGCACACTATTAAAAATCTGTCAGTATGGTTATTAATTGTTAAAGTCATTATCATTTTTATCTTGAATTTCATCTCCAACTATTACATCCCAGTAGAACATCTAGGATTATGATTACGAACATTTTGCAGTGTACAGTGTATGGAACGTGGCTGTCAATTGTAGATACATATATAGAAAAGTCATAGCATCAATGTCAAGTAAATTCCTGAATGAGAATCTTGCGTGGTTTGATTAAATCTAAAATTGAGTATGTAGGAAGTGAGTCAGAACTGTCAGTCACCCTTTTTATATTATCACATAGCACACTATTTTTATTGGAATTTTTAATTTTATATACAAATATCTATATGTATGCATGTATATTGGTATGTATGTATGTATGCATGTAAGTATATGTATCTATGCCAAATCTTCATGTATGTTTTCCACTATGAATTCATATTCCTGTCTTTGATGTTTTTCAGAATATTATCATAAATAGCTACTCATGAACACTCAACATATACTTTGACCAAGGACCTTAATTCTTTATTTTCTTGCATATGGTGGCTAGTCCTTAAATATTTACATAAAATGTACAAATGGTAGGCATGTTGAAATATTGGAGTGCAACCTTCTATAAGAGAATATAAAAGCAACCAACTATTTGAAATTATTAAAGCATTAGATATATTTGCATTATACAGATGTATGCATATAGAGAGAGGCAAATCATAAATGTGTGTATATATATACATATATATATACATATATATACAGTGACAGTGATATACATATATCGCTGTCACTGTCATTCCCTTGCTCATGGATTTGCTCGTGCAGGCACCAGTAATTTCTCCATTGTGAGACTTGTTACTGTTTTTGGCATATGGAATACGTCACATATAGCTTGCCAGGCTCTGGCACGTGGGCGGGATACTCTTGGTAACTTGCCAGGCTCTCCTAGAGGGGCGGAGGAATTGAACCGGGGTTGGCCGAGTGAAAGGCAAATGCACTATCCGCTGTGCTACTGCTCCAGTCATGGAAAGGGTAGGGCGTTTGCCTTGCACGTGGCGAACTGGGGTTCAATTCCTCTGCCCCTCTCGGAGAACCCTGCAAACTATGGAGAGTATCCAAACATGGCAAGCTCCCTTTGGCTTATTTGATATGCAAAAAACAGTAACAACATGTCTCACAATGGAGACATCACTGGTGCCTGCTCAGGAAAACTGATGAAGAAGGGGACAACAGTGCTGCAGTACTATGCCGATATATATATGTATATGTATATATACACATACCTGTATGGCTATATGTATATGTAGACAGAGAGCATTTGTGTCACATCCAGCAGAGCTCAGGGCTTACCTCTGGCTATGTGCTGAGGTGTCATCCCCAGAGGTTCTTGGGAGACCATTCCAATCTCGAAGATAGAATTAGGGTTACATACATGAAAGACAAGTGACTTATCTCTAGTTCTCTCTCTTCAGACATCATAATTGTATAGTATTCTCTATGAAAATTTGACAATGACTTGAAAACAAGTTAGTATTATTGAAATTCACCATGTAAATAAATGTAATTATAAAACTAATTACAGTCTTTTGTCATGGTAAAATTACTTAATTTGCCCAGTTATACTGCTATCTTCATAGACTAATATTGAATTTATCCATGCTAAATTTGTACTGCTTATTACATTTTAGCAGCAGTTTCAGGAACCCATTATTAACTGTCAGATGTCATATTATATCAGTGAAATTTGAATCACTCGTTACATTTTGGCATTTATATTATGACAATAAATCAGTCTAGGAAACCTATTTAGAGAATCATTTTAACTTTAGCTAATTTATTATATAAATAATATCATTGCTTTTGGAAATCCTTCAATTATATTTATGTGACTACATACTATATAGTACATTTTTAATTAATCAGTATTGAATTGATTTTAATCCTTATTTATAATCCTTATAATTATAACACTTATTTAATCAGCAGTTCTCAAAAATAGCAGTGATATATTTGGACTTCGAAAAGGAAAATGAAAAAAAGCAAAAATCTAACATTTTTTTCAAAAAGTTTATAGTGCTTGCCACGCTAAAAATATTTATCTCAATGTTTTTTATTTGACCCTGAGAGATTTATACTATAAATTAATTTTGAAAAGATTAATTTTTACAACAGAAAAATCCACATCATAAAGAAAATATAAAAGCTTGATATATATTTCAAGATAATAAATTTGAGAGAGTTTTTAATAGTATGGCTTAACAAAGTATTTTCTCCTTGGCTTTCCATTATCAGCAATTTTAATTATCCAGCATATTTCATGTTTCTTAGTTTTGGTGTGTGCAGCCATTCTCATCACACATCCACACTCTACTTGATCTTTTACAATTCTGTGATTCACATAAAAATATTAAATCCCATGTTGTTCAGTATTATATATTTTACTTTGCAGTCTCTTTAAAGAAAATATTACTTTGAGATGATCAGATAGATATTTAAATATTTAGATACTCAAATATCATTGTATAGTCTAAGTATCTTTATTGAAACAAATTGTTCCCTGGTTCTGCATCTATAAACATCACCAGAGAGAACATTAATGATCATTAGGCATGTGCCTCAATAGAAATTGGAAAATACTTTAATGGGATTTTAACTTATATGAAGACCAACAGTGAGTAACATTCACTTTTCCGTGGATCCTCAGGGTCTGAGAAATAACCACTAACAAGGAAATGATCACTTATCTTTGATTTTCTCTTTTTCCCAGTGTGAGCGGAAAATGAAAAAGTTCAAAAAGTGGAATGGTTAGCAGTCCAGTACTATATTAAATTTTGAATACAGAAATGCTTGTACATGCTATCTATATGAGATTACAACATTTTTTAGAGTCATCTAAATTTTTCATTTTTAGTGTTGATACCCTCTGTCTTCAAATTATTAAGGTTGCTTAGACTTCTCGGATTTAAAAAAAATTCAAAGACTTAGTAAAATTCTCTACTGTGTAATAGTGGTATTTAGATCTACATATGTTTTCTCTCTGAGTTTATATAATCTCCCCCAATGTATTATTTTTAAATTCTTCAAATGAAGCAATTAATATATTAGAGATACGTTAATCCAGACTGTTTTTATCTTTTTTTTTTCTCGTTTCTTTTTCTTGTTTCTCTTTTCTTGTAGCAAAACCATCTATCTTCTATCCTCAATATATATTTCTTAGAAATAGAAACATTAAAGCACTCGTTAGTTAGAATGAAAATTTGTAGTAATAAATTTAAAACCGTAACATTTAGAGATAACTTAAGTCTTTGCAGTTTATTAGTAATTTAATCATTTTGGGGTGGGCAATCCCCACTCATGCTGTGAGTGTCCCAAGAAAAAGGTCCAGTTATTCTCTGTGAATTGAGTAAGAGAATTTAATTAGCTATGACTCATGAACATGGTGCTCTATGGGCTCTGTAATTTGGGGGACTATGTAGCCCACCAGTGCCCTGGCTCTCCAGGCCTATACCCAGCAATACTCAGTGGACCATGTCATGTTGGGAATACATGTAGGTATTCCTAGTACAGCTAGATAAGGAACACTGAATGCATGCATCTTAATCGCTGTGTTATCTCTCTAGTCAAAATATTTTTGTTAATGAAAAAAGGTAAGAGTATACATTTCAAAGAGCATGTTTATTTTAAAATATCAACTTTAATTTTGATCTACTATAGTACATATCATTCAGGGGCATAACTATCATAATTTTTAGAAGCAATGGTAAAAATGCAAAAGGAGCCTTGTGATTATTGGAAGATAAAACATGTGAGAACCATTGTACGATGATTAAAGTAAGCCATGTTGGCTCTAGATTGAGTTTTGCTCACATATTTTGGATACTATTACAAGTAAATGAAAGAACTATTTTTTAAAGTTCAATTGCATTTTGTGTACCAGTAATGTCTCCATTGTGAGACTTGTTGTTACTCTTTTTGGCATATTGAATATGCCACGGGGAGATTGCCAGGCTTTGCTGTGTGGGCAGGATACTCTCGGTAGCTTGTGTGCTCTCAGAGGGGGTGAAGAATTGAACCCGAGTTGGCTTCCTGCAAGGCGAACACCCTACCCACTGCGCTATCACTCCAACCCAAGCAAATTGATGAGCAACGGGATGACAGTGATACTGACAGTGATGCATTTTGGATGTGCTTTATTAGTGATATGATGGAATATCAAGAGTAAATTTTATGTAATTACTTTTATTAAATAACTTTAAGCATGATGACAATTACAACAACAAATGATCTAAAATGGGTTTTAGAAGCAAGTTGATCTTGTTTCAAATATTGTAATGTCTGCTGTACTATCTTCCCACTGGCATATTTTGAGCAGATAAATGCGCACAGTGAAAGTCTCAGGAACAAAATAAATCCATCAATGACAGAAGAACATTAGAAATATTCCCATTGTTCCCGAGAAAACAAATATAGGCATGCATTTTTTTTTATTCTAGAAACTCTTGACTTACATGGCATTTTTAAATTCTAAATTCCTACAATATCCTACAGCACCTGAAGCCCTGGACATTTTCATGCTGCACACCTCATACAGAAATTTTTTTTTTTGCTCTTTGTTCTCAACTCATAGTCAGTTTCTGAATATTCTTTTACTTTTAAAAAAAATTCAACTAAATTTTGTTTAATCAGATTTGTCTCAAATTATTACCAAGACAGTGTACAAAGTTTTTTGCCTTTGTTTTATCTCAATGAATCTTCACAACCAATTCTGGCCTGGATATATATAGCTCAGTAGGCCAGAGTACATGATTTGCATGCAGGAGACCTAGGTTCAATCCCTGATACCACGTGGTCCTCAAGCATCGATAGAAGTGAGCCTCAAGCACAGTTCCCAAGTAGTTCCTGAGCACTGCCAGGTGTTCCCCCAAATCAACCAAGGAGTAAACAAAAAAAAATCTGAAGTAGTTATTATTATCATCACTATTTTACAAGCGAACAAATTGAAACCTAGAGAGGTTAATTAAACTGTTAAAGCTTACATGATTAGGGTGAGCAGAGACAAAATTGGAGTCTAAGAAGTTTCTTTATAGACCTTGTTTTTGTTTGTCTTTTTAACCTTAGTACAGCCCTGTGACAATTAAATTAGCCTCTCGACAGGAATAGTTGAATACTTAACTAATACCAAGTAGTTTTAAAGAAATAGAATATTATAACTTTGAATTACAGACATTTGACATTCCACTGTTAAGGCAAAGTCTTATATTTATGTTTCTTCTTTGTTGTAAGCTATAAAAGTTATAAATCCACGCATTCTAAAATAGATAATGAACCTTGTCATAAGTATGTTTTTATGACTGCATCTCATCACATTTTGCTTACAATCTCCCCTTTATTTTCTCTGTTTTTATTTTTTTTTGTGGAGGATGACAAGAGTTGAATCCCAAATAAATATTAATTGAAAGCCTTTGACACAATCATGATGTGAGTTATTGATAATATTTTCATTCTGAAAATGTGTTAATTTCAGGAATCCAGATTGCTCTTGATATATAACAATATTTTATGTTGGTAGATTATCCCATATTTTATGCTAAAAATAATGACTTTATAGTATTTACATAGTAAGGACAAATGTATATACAGATTACTATAATGTAGAGTGGAAAAACAATGGAAACTAAATTCTGGAAGCATAGTCTACATTGGCTGGGAGCATTTTTAAGAAGCTCTTCTGAGATATGGAATGCCTCACAGGTATCTAACGACCAGAGGAAACCAGACAAATGAATTTCATTTTCTTCATGACTTTCAGATTGGACGGCTTAAAATAGCTTACAAAACCAATAAATAGCCATTTTCCCCCACTGTGCTATAGTAAAGCTTGCAGAAGGTAAAGATGATTTTCAATTTTAACTTACTATAAGTGATCTAAATTTAATTGCTCTTTCAAAGCAAAATCTCTAAAAAGTGAAAAATATGGAAGTTCTATCACATAGCCAATGATGTAATTATCTATTCTACAAAAGATGATGTTCAGTTTATAACACAGTTGTTTTTTACTCTAAAAATCACTAGACTTAGTGGGTGATGCAACTGTGCACTTGTTTGCCATACATTAAATCACAGAATAGATGATCTTCCCGTGTAAAAAAAAAACACTTAAAAATGTAAGTTTTCCTGTGTGATTTTTTATACACACTTGTATTTGACCTACTATGACACCGACATGTTTTGAAAATAAAATGTTAGCTATGGATTATCTCATTCTCCAGAGTATCATCTGAGATCTTAAAACATATTATTTAAACGGTAACAAAATTAATGTAAACTTAACAGAGCAATGCTCATAATACTGTTTAGAGTAATGTTATTATGAATAATGGTGACATTAGCTGTAAAATTGAATACAAAATACAGTAAATATAGTTGATGATTCATTATAGAATTATTTTTACTTTTACTTCAGTATATGGAATTATATTAGAAAAATTAATGATGCTTATTAAGCTGGGGAGGAGCATTTTAATATATATGTATATATATATATATATATATATATATATATATAGGAACCACTACAGTGAAATTTTTCAGTGGATGAGAGGTTTTGGTATTAACTCCAAATAAGGTTGGGAAAGGAAAAACTATAATTAAGAAATGGAGTGGGGGTCTGTTAATAGAAAATTACTGAAAGAAAACCATACGTAATGAGATTATGCCTAAGCCAATTTAGCAAGTATATGCTGAGGACCAGAGAGCTAATAAAGGGTTAAGGCATTTGCTTTGTATATTGTCAGTCCATTCAATCACTGGCCCTACCTAGGGTCCACCAGTCACCACCAGAATTAACCTTGAGCACAGAGCCAGGAGTAAACTCTGATCACCCCTGGTGTCAGCCTTCTACTCCCTTCACTCCAGCCCCACTGCAAAACCCAAGCCAAAACATATGAAGATTGGGAAGGATGATCAAACATTGTCTAAGAGACCGTGAAGAATAAGGAACTTAATGATATATCCAGAGTAGGGCTAAAGTGTAAACTCAAAGGGCTAGAGCACGTATTTTTTATGTGCGAGATCTGGGTTTGACCTCAGGCGAGTATGGTATCCCAAGACTTACAAGGACAGACCCATGAGCACTGAGCTGAGAAGAGCTTCTGAGCACCATAGGCTGTGGCTCACACATTTTTAAAACTTAAAATAAAAGACAGCCAGTATAATAAAATATTGAGATTAAAGTGTTAACTTTGACACAGCAAGCTTCTTGCTCAAACTGAATTTCACAGAGAACTTCTCAAATGAAGTAAGGGGAATATTTAGGAACTTAGTAGAAGTTTGGTCAAGCATAGAATCTGTAACAAGATGGGGGTGGGGCAGGGGGTAAGCCTATAAATATTTATAACATATTTTAACCAAAAGTGCTTTAAATCTTTTAAAACTCATATAAATTGAGGTTGGCTTCTTTATTCTTTGGTAATGACAGAGTAAAGGTTCATTATCTGACCAATTCAGTTGTTTAAAAGCAATGCCTCTTTATCCATTGATAAGTAAAACTCTGGAAATATTAAAATGTGTTTCTAAGAGCTGGAAATAATGTGTGAATCATATGTAATGTAACAACGTGGCTCTGGAGGCATTTTGTGTCCAGGGTGGAATAGCCTTTGACTGATTAAGTGGGGCAACTTTATTGACGACATTATTAAATATGAAATCTATTAAACTTAAGCACAACCTTTCCCCCTTTCAAATGTTAACATCAGTGCCAGTGCAAGAGTAAAACTCGTGACATTTAAAAAGGAGAAAGAATCAGATGAGATTTACCAGAAAGGGGATATATAAATAATTGAATAGGAACGTCTGTAACAATACAGCTCTCTGAGATAATGTGTGACAAAATATTTCTGTTTTAGCATGAGGGAAAAAAAAAAGTTTCTAATAGAAGACTCAATCAGTGGTTCCTTAGGCTCTGCAATCAGGGTAATTTTGAAGGCTTCTTTCCAACTTCTGATTTATCACCCCGGTATCCCGAGGGCCCTCCATGTGATTGCCTTGGCGCTGATATTTATGCTGGATGAACTCAAAGAGCAGCACTTAACTTGATATTATGCCGTCTTTAGGTCACGCGAGTGCCATCTTTCAAGTACATTTGGGTGATTTTCACACCACCCCATAGCTCACCATCATTTGAGGTATCCTTTTCTTTGAAACTTCGGAGGAGTCCACCAGAACTGTAAATAAAATTCAGCAAGTCTCGGTAAACATTTCTTTTCCCAGCTGGGATGCCAGTTCACAGAAGAGGAAAGTCAATACACTGAAGTGGGATAAATTAGTGCACTGGCTTCCAGTACCAGCTTCGCAGCTGTGTCATGATTTCCTTGAGGGGACTAGGAAAATGTCGCTTTTCATGCCTGGTATTCTTTCTATTATTGTTATCTATCCTCTTCAGAGGTGTAAGAAATGACCTTTCCCCTGGAAATGCCAAACTGATTCTTTCAAAGAGACTGCTGTTGCTTCTAAGGAGAAAGGCCTCTGTTTTCGCTCTTTTGAAGAACCTGCCATTGCAATCAGAGGTAAAGTACTTAGCAAGGAAGAAGGCAGTGCCAGGCGTCTCCAGGGTAGGCTTACTCTCATAACGGAGCATGGGTTTGCCACTGACGTGCTGTGTTCAAGCTGCCAGAGTGCTTCTTGAATGTTGATATCTTTCCATAGCAAGACCTTCACTGTCCTTGTTTACATTCTTAAAGCGAGGCTTTTCTTTCTGCTGAAAGTTTGCAAGCTGACAGCTTTGGAATGTGAATTTTTCCGTGTCCTTTCAGATCAAGTGTATTATCACTGACAGGAGCTTCCCACACTGCCTTAAGTTTGTTTTCTGCAACTGTGGGGCTAGAGACTGCTGTCTTGGCTCAGTTTAGCAGCTACCATGGGCCAGGAGGAGGCAGGTTTTTCCCCAGCTCTATAAGGCCCAGAGGTGGCACTTCCACAGCTCTGCTGTCACCAGTGTCCTTAGTGTTTTGTATAATGAAAAATGGGTTTGTTTATATAACTGATGGTTAAATGTAAAAAGATTCCTCGTTTGGTCCTCTGCCATGAATAGATGTCACTTAATTTTTTTTTTTTTTATCATTAGACTGGCTTAAATATTGGCATTGTTCAGAAACGGAAATTGTTTACCCCGGGGGGAACTTGACATTATCACTTTCTTGTAGTATATATAATATCCAATAGTTGGCCAATGTTATTTCAATACACTTCTTTGTAATTAGTTTCTCTTGTAAATAGAAATACATTAGGTTCTAAAACATCAGACAGTACTAAAACTAGGCTGTGGATGTTTATAAATTATTTTATACACTGCGAACTATTATATTTCAGTGGATTTGAGCATCTTTAAATAATAACCAAGACATGTTTGTATTTGTGGGATTTAACTGTATTTCCTAAAGACAATGGGTCACAAAGCATTCAGCAATTATGTAATAGGGGCACCAAAATTAGCTCTGTGCACTTTCTTTAAAGATTATATAGCTATTCTTATACTGTATCTATTAAAATAATTCCTATTTTAAGAATGCCCATACAATCAGGTTAGTAATTAACACAAAAAGGAATTACTTCATTTGATTGCTTTTTATAATCACCAAAAACAGAATTAAGTACCAGACCCTAAATTTCTTTTCTAAATTTGCACTCAATTTTTGTTTATGCCTGAAAAACATATGCAGACGTTATGTCCCTGAGAACATTTAAAGACTGACTGTAAAATTTAAAGATAGGTTTTATGAGGTAGTGCATAAAAATAACTAGTCTACCTAACTAAATTTTGTGCTTAAACTAGCTTTCAAGGTAGTGTTTAAGTGATGCTATTTCAAATGTTTTTATTCATATAAAAATAATACAAATTAATCAGAGTAACTTCTAAACAAAGAAAAGTATGGGTCAGAGTAATGACTGATTCACTGAACCTAAAATAACATGCTAATAAAGTGGATCAATGGAGTTCTAAGCACCCTTCAAGAACAAATTCCTGATAAAAGAAATATAAATTTTAGGTAGTTAATTAATAATTTGGAAAGAAATATTGTGTATGTGTTTGTTTCAGTCATAAGTGCATAAGCTACCAAAGCAGTCCTTTGGGTCAATTTACAAAAAAAATCATGTTTTATCAAGATTACAATATCAAAGAAGGTGATATAGAGAGACATAAATTTATGATTTTGTTTTTAAAATATTTTCCATGAATATATTATTTGGAACACTGGATAGGAGAATCCCTACAGTACACTTTCCCCAATAATTACTATAGCATTAAATTCACAAATTATTGTTTAGTGATTATGTAGACATAAGAATATTTACATTGGAAAATTAGGAGGCAGGATGGGGAGGTCTTTATGAGGTGGTTCTGCTCTGGACCTGAAATTACCTAAGCACTGGAGAACAAAAATCAATAGAGGCTTGAGTAGTTATTATCTAATCAGGGAGGCAGGTACATAAATAAAAAATTATAGCATGTGAGAATTATTAAAATAGATGACACATGATTTCTGGGACACCTTGAAAGACTTGATTGCCCTGTGGAAAATTTTATGTCTAAGACAGAAGGCAGAGAAAATTTCTAAGGTGTTCAAAATTTCTCAAGAAAATGTCCAAAATCCAAACTATTAAAATTTGAATTGATTCTTAAAATGTTGAATAGGAATGAGACAAAAAGTAAAAATATAATGGGAGAATTTAGGGAATTTTATACAGGAGAAAAAGAATGTGCTAGCACCTAAACTTTTACTATAAACATAAGGAAGTCAGTAGAATTGATACAATGAAATATAGGGACACAGAAAAGGATAAATTTGGAAATATATTAATATATTGCTTTTATACCAGGCTTAAGCACTTCAACATTTTTTGTCAGAAACAAGTGAAGAAAATGAAATGGTTCTAGAGCATTTTATAAAAAAAATATTTTATTTCTAGAAAAAGGTAACTAGTAAAATTAGAAAGTAACCATGCAATTATTTGTTCTGGTTTATATGCTGGTTAATAAGTGCACATCCTTGCATACATAATATCCTCTAGAAACCAAAAAAAGAAATCAAGCAAATGGAAAATGAGTGAATTTTCCATGTTGAAGTTGCACAAAGAAACAGAGGTGGCATTTATCATTCTGCTTAAGACGTGGGACCAGAGAAATAGTATAGGGGTTAGCTGCCTGGTTTGCATGCAGCTGACCCTGTTTTTATCCCTGGTACCACAGGGTCCCCTGAACACTTCCAGAGTGACCACAGAGCACTGCAGGTAATGCCTGGCACCACAGAACAGAAGCAACAGTGAGTCCTTAAGGCCTCACATTGAACACTGGCAGTGGTTGCTGAGACTCCCTGGGAGGGGCCCCTGGAACTCCTGAGCACTCCTGGGGAAGATTCCCTCTAAAAATATCTAATTATGCTGGTCATCCCAGTAAGAATATTAATTTTCTTTAAATAAGATTTTTGATAACATAATTACAAATCTACATTATAATTTAGATTACATAGTTAATAATAAAACAGTCTAGTTATTTTATTGGTGTGCTGCACAGTTCCACTATCAGGCACCCAAGATGGTCCAAATTGCTTAAAAGCCTCCACATGGCATCTTTATTATGTTACTTCTGTTTTACTACCCTCCTGACCCCTTCTATCACCCACTATTCTTATCCTTCCATGGCTTGATAATCTCAATTTTGTAATCTATATCTGAGGGTAAATATTTTTTAATACTTCCTACTAAGTAATTTTCATTAATTTTGTTTTTGGGCAATACCCAGCTGTGCTCAGCGATTACTCCTGGATTTGTTCCCAAAGATTACTCCTGGACAGACTTTGAAGAACGTATGTGTTTTTGAACCTGATTAGCAGGATATAAGGCAATTGTCCTACTCTCAGCACTATATCTCCAATCTCAGGGATTTAAATTTGAAGGGGCATTATGAACAAATTAGATTGAAAGGAGAATTCATACATTCTAGCCATCTGAAAATTTTGACAAGAGTAAGGGATAAATAGATCTATTCTTAAGGGCCGAGCTTTTGCCTAGGTGCCAAGTTTGAGATTCTGGAACTACTGATATGAACAAGTCTACTATCATTCTCTGAGTCTGGGGGAGAAAAGCTATACCTTGAATGTGTGGATCATATTTCTAAAGATACAAACACAGGAGAAAATGATTTGTGAAACTTTAGTGGGTACTAAATTTCTTTTCTCTGTCAAACAATAATAATGGATCTGAAATCACTTAACTGTTGGAAATAGATGGCTATTAGTAAATAAAAGAATAGGAGGAGAAGGAAATCAGAGATAAGAAACACGGCTCCAAATGAAGAAGAAATATGTTTATTAGAGTGTATACTCGATTCTGGACTGGAGTGATAGCAGAGCAGGTAGGGCATTTGCCTTGCACTCGGCCACCCCGGATTTGATTTCTCTGTCCCTCTCAGAGAGCCCGGCAAGCTACCTAGAGTATCTCACCCACATGAAAGAGCCTGACAAGCTACCCGTGGCGTATTCAATATGCCTAAAACAGTAACAACAAGTCTTCACAATGGAGACGTTACTGGTGCCCACTCGAGCAAATCTATGAGCAAAAGAATGACAGTGATACAGTGATACTCTATTCTGATGTATAAACTGTATTTTCTATAAGGGTATAAATAGGTAAGTATGAATAAGGTCTAAATATATTCCTTAATTACCTTTAGAAGTTGCTGCTTTTAGCAGAATAATTTCTACAAAGTGCAAGGAGAGTGGTTGCTTTCTTCCAGACTGCTTTCCGATTACTTCTAATCCTTTCTCTTACCTTTTCTGTTCCCACCCCAATATACATTGATCTCCAAGCAATACAATGGACACTAAATTTCCCACTCTCTTATTTTCTAAGGTATTATAATAAACCAAATGTGCCAAAGTAATAGTGTTTGTTTCAGGACACAGAAGTTGTTGGAATTCCAAAGTCCAGCATAGATTAACAATTTGAAGTTAAACAAGTTTCTCAATGACCTGTGACCTCTTCAAAGACACTAATATAAAATATTAACTTTCTAACGGCTCAGGATTTAAGGCAAATGTGAACAATTTAGCATGTAGGTTAGAGAAACTCCCATTGTATGATGAAGTTCTTGAAAAATAGACTAAACTAAAATGTTTAAAATACTAGAACTGCTAGTATTTAACTGCTAGGTGACAGAAGTTAAAAGTTGAAGGAGTTGATGTATTTGTCTGAATCATATAAGATTTTTTTATATTTAAGTGATGTTTTCAAAGGAGAATTGAGAACTGGAGTTAGGAGCAGAGGTTCACTCAGGCAATGGCCTTTCTTTGAGCATGGTATCCCAAGCATGATGGAAGCTACCCTGAAACACAGAACTGGAAATTCCTGCTAAGGACAGTTGAATTCAACTCACCCCACTAAATGAGTAAACAAATAAGTTGAATTCAACTCACTCCACTAAATGCATAAACAAATAGAAAGACAAAGCTGTACACATTTGTTTTATAGAAAAAAAATCTTCAAAGTTTATGCCCCAAATATTTCAATGTAATTCTCTTTTCTCCAAAGTAATTGTGGAAACATCTCTTCTTATAGGAATAAATGATTTCAGAAATACTTTATTTTGGGTAAGAACACTAAACATAGAGAAAAGGAGGTGATTAATGTCATATTTTGACATAATCATTACACATATCTGCATAGATATATCCTAAATAACCATAAGTACCGGTATCTGTAATTCCTATAACCCCTCAACTGACTTACATCACCTGCTAAGGAAGTGCCATAGCTGTGGTGCTGAATCAAAAATGTATATAACACATCAGAAATTTTTAAATTAGATTATGATGTAGAGGAAAGAATGATAGCATGCACATATGAGCGTGTATCCAAAAGAACTTAGGGGAAAATGATATCCATTGCTACAAGTTTCAGAAAAGATTTTCAAGGCAGGAAACCATTATTTTCAAAAGAAGCTGCTTATTGTGCTTGATAGCCTATTTTTCAGGTGATCAGAGAAACTAATTACTATTCTGTTTCATATTTATTCTCACAGACAAGATGCTTTAAATGCATTTGCGTTCCCATTGCTTTTATAAGTTAAAAAACAGTGCATCAAACTTTTCTATGGTCTGCATTCTATCCCTCTTTGCAGTCTTTAAAATGGAGATAAAAATCTTTAGTTTAAACTAGTTTATCATCTGTCAAATGTGCTTCAATGCGCTAAAAATTATCAAAATAGCATCACTTTTTATGTGTCTATTTATATATTTAATTGAAGCTGTAAATTATTGTTGTAGAAAGGCCAAGGACTGAAGAAAGAAAATCCTCTATTCTTGAATTTGAAAGTAAGTTGGTGTTTATTGAGCTAAAATCTTTTAGCTCACATGTATTCAAATTATCTGAATTTCCCATTCACCTCGATTTCTAATGAAATGTGTAAGCTATTATTTATCCTGTTTTAAGATTTATTTCCCTTATTCTTAATATAACATAGAAATTCTTATGCTTACTTCTGAAGTAGATCTTATTTATGATACTTCTCTCACTTTTTCTCAAGTATATGGTATATCTGTGTATATTTCTATTTCTCTCTCTATATATATAAATATATGTAAATTGTCATTCACTATGAAGAAGCTGAAGAATGATATTTGATTACTCTAAACTAGGATCTGAATTCCCAGCTCAATCATCGCTCACTTAGAAGCAATAGTTCAGTATTTACAAAGGCAGTGTTTAGGATAACCTTCTGTAACAGAACTGCTGTGAATAATTTAAACCAATGTGATTTTTTTCTAAACATATGTTTTCACATGACTTGAACGTTTAGAATCACTGACTACTTTTTTCCTATAGTATAGGTGACAGCGTATGATGTAATTATAGGAGTCAGAGGAAGTGTTGTGTCATGTGATTACCTTTAGTGGAAAGTTGATACACTTCGTACTCCAGAATTGTCTTTGTACTCTTTGGCAGTATTGTGCTCTGAGTTCCTGAAAGAAAACACAATCCTCTCATTCACCCAAACATAATAGCCTGTGAAATATGGGAAAGAAGCTCTAACATATAGACCTCTGCCTTACAATTAGTATTTCAAAAATGAATAATGGATGAAGAATCACAATGTTGTTAACATGTTTGATTGATTGTTTCTTTAATATGTACTGAGTGCTGACAAAGTGCAAATCTCCCAATCTGCTGTGATAGACCCATGTTGTTAAAAATTACACATGCTTTTCTAGGCTTCACTCATATCCTGATTTTACTAGACTTTTGATCAGAGATATATAAATAACTAATCATTAAGTATGGGTTTAAAATAACAGCTATTATCTATTCAGTTTTTATTCCAGATACTATTTTAAAAGAATATATATATACTTACATATATGTATGTATAGTTTAGTTTTTTAATTGTATGTTTACATCATTAATGAAATATTACTTACAGTAGTTTTCTTCTATAAAGTCATCTCAAACTTCAAACTGTTGTGCTTGTCTTTATGAGAAGTATACAATTAGTAAGACCAAACTAGCTTGAGAGCGTCTGTTCAAGGCAGAATTTCATCCTGTTCACCCTCAGCTAGGAACATGTGCAGAGGGTGACCCAAATAGTTTGGCACTCTCAACATGTCCTCAAATAACTATAGAAATGCACTGAGTATTGACTATGGGTTACAAATAATTTTAGCTAGTAGGCACAATCATAGATTTAGAACTGATGAATCATAGGAATTGATTAGTAAAAATTTTTAGAAATGACTTATGACAAGAAATTTTCATTGAGTGAATGTCAGGGCATGTCCCAAACTAAGCACTTTCTGCGAAGATAGCAAACGTCTCTAGATTGCTCTTTTATAGACATAAAGGCCTACACAAATAAAGACAAAGTCACACATCTCAAGTGCACTAACAAGATTTCATGCCAGTCTACTTCAGTCCAGAGACAACAAGCTCTTCTCCTATGATGTTGTATTTCTTAATAAAAGCGATGTGGTACTTAGTATTCACATTAGAGCAACACTATTGGGTAAAAGAGCAGTATGTTCTATTTTAGCACTTCTTTCATCTTTGACTCTCATGTTCATGGCTTTGTTCCATACTTTTAAACATACTAGAAAAATGTAAAACTATGATTTCCTTCTTTTTATATCTTGTGAAGGTACAGTCTTTCTCATTTTGGACCATCCAAATAATGCTATATTTTTTCTCTTTATATATTTCCATTAAACTTGACTCACAAGATGAATCATGTTCACGAGGTTCATCTGTGAGTCATTCAAAAGACTGACTACTTAAATAGAGTGGTATGTCCTAGATAGCCCTTCCAAGACCAATTTTTCTCATAGTGAAATAAAACTATGAAAGGAATACCAATAGTTCTTTCAAAATTACATTTTTAGAGCAATGTTTATTGAGAAAAAATTTTACATTGAATGATACACTCAAAGACACAAGTATATATCTGATATATGTGCATGTATTTGAAGAATGGAGAGTGTTAAGATTTTTCCACCTCAAAATTATTGTTCTAAAACTGAGAAAGGAATATCCTAATCTTTGGATCTGCAGAGAAGAAAAAAAAATAATTGGATGGGGTTGAGCAATATAGAAAGAAAGACAGAAAAAAATTGATTGGAAATTTGAAGATAGACAGACTCTGAATCCTTTTAAACCATTTTAACCAAGGAATCCTCTTTAGTTCAGGACAGCTGCCCATTTAAGTAGCAGTTTCTTTTAACTGTTACTGACCAGATTTTTACTTTAAGTTACAATTTTGCATTCACCATTGATTACATTTTTCTAATCTTGTCCATATCCTTATTCATATCTCAATTAAGCTAATTCTATTCTTGCTCATATCTCAATTAAGCTAATTCTACTGATTTCCATCATATGTCCTTTTTTTTTTTTTGCTTTTTGGGTCACACCCGGTGATGCACAGGGGTTACTCCTGGCTCTACACTCAGGAATTACTCCTGGGGGTGCTCAGGGGACCATATGGGATGCTGGGAATCGAACCCGGGTCAGCAGCGTGCAAGGCAAACGCCCTATCCGCTGTGCTATTGCCCCAGCCCCAATTCCATCACATGTTCTTGACAATAATAATTTCTATATAATATAATAAAATGTATAAATAATTGATGTGATATGTTTCTAAAACAGTGAAAATAAGCAAAGAATTTTTTAAGGAGTTGTTTATCCTTTCTCATTCAGTTTTTTTCTGCCTCAATATTGGTTTCTGTGTTTCTTCTTTACTATGAAATTAGAATCCTTTCAATTTGTGCCAATGAAAGTCAGCCCAAAAATGTGTTTTAAAAAAATATTTCTAGATCATGGGTCAGAGAGCTAGTACAATAGGTCAGCTTCCTACTTGGCAAGAGATTGCCCTGGTCTGGGCTTTGATTATTCACATTGGTCCACTGAGCCCCACCAGGAGTGACCCCGGAACACAGAGGAAGTGACTTATGAACACAGGCTAGTGTGGCGCAACCCTTCCTTTTCCTCTGTGTGTGTGTGTATGTGTGTGTGTGTGTGTGTGTGTGTCTATGTCTGTGTATTTGGAAAATATATATCATCTATGGAATTCATCTCTAGATAGACTTTGTATCATTCCAAAGTAAGATACAAAGCTTAGAAATCTCATACATAATTTGTCATCATTCTGATAGAGGTGTTCTGGACTATCTTAAGTTCACTTAGTCCTCAAAGGAGCATAACATCTATATGTTATGTATGTATGTATGTGTGTTGCAAGGACTTTAACATATAAAGATAAAAAATGTAAATGATAGTAAGTAGCACAGAGATAAATTCAATTGAATATTTGAGTACACAATTTGGAACTGGAGGTTGGTAACAGTAGTGATGTTGCTTGGAAAGGAGAAAATCAAGCATAAAATGAAAAGGGCAATTATGATATTGAAAACAGTGATTAGTAGTGCCATCATCAACAGAATGAAAAGGAAAGAAAAGGATTACCATTTTTTGTATATCAAGTCACATAGCTTTGTGACACATTTGGAGAAATGCTTTTCTATTAATAAAACAGCAGCCATTTTTTATCGTCACCACTGCCATTAAAATAGCTGTCATCATACTTTGTGGCCATTTATACAGGATTTGGGACAAAATTGTGCCCACAACCGCCCAAATTTAAATTTTAACTTGATGGCTAATTTCATTTTATTTGGAAAGAGTTTAGGGAGGTGGTAAATACCGAAACAGATTATAATGTAGGACCTCTACCTGATAGAAATAGTAGAAAGGTGGAGAACACATAGCTGTCTCTTGCTTCCTCTCTCATGCTTACTCTTTTTCTCTCTCCATTTCTTTCTCTCCCTCTCTATCTCAGTGGAAAAATCTATTTTGTTTAGCAGAGAGAAAGGAGGTTGCTATCTTCAAGCCGAGAAGGAAACTCAAACTGGGAATTGAGTCAGTTAGAGCCTAACTTTGTGGCCTTCAGAACAGAGCAAAGTAATGCCTTTTAATTTAAACTGACCTATTTGTGTGATTTTTGCTGTGTTAGCCTATACTTACTAGGGCAAAGATTTTTAAGAGATTCTCATTTAATTGTCCTGTAAATATGAAGAGACTTATTTGATTCATTTGTAATCAGATAGCCCAAGTCTTGAGAATTTGATTAAGTTCACAGTTGAGCCAAACATGTGTGTGCTTACATATATGTGTGTGTTTGTGTAAAAGAAAAATACTAGGAAGAACTAGATAGCCTAACACATAAAAGCTAAAATCTTACTCTTTAGAGTACATGTGCTTCCTATATATTCACATAATTTGGCATT
This sequence comes from Sorex araneus, assembly GCF_027595985.1. Lineage (NCBI taxonomy): Eukaryota > Metazoa > Chordata > Mammalia > Eulipotyphla > Soricidae > Sorex > Sorex araneus. The sequence goes on along the minus strand of NC_073302.1, from coordinate 262,608,379 downwards.
CTTTTAAAATCACTTCTAATCTTACATATATTTTTGGTTGAGATGTAGTGTAATTTTTATTGTATAAACCAACAATTACATGTTGAATAGGACCTTTGTCAATAATTTCTTATTTCTGTTTTTTTAAGTGTTTGTGATTCTTTATGATACTGGCAGGAATTTTGCAATCTATTCATTGGATGAATAATCTCCCCTCCCCCCCAAATAGGACAAAATATATCTAGACACTAACGCTTTTGTGACAGATTTCAAAGGAAGTTGTCTAAGGGCAGCATGTATTTTAGAGGAGTTTCTCAAATGCTTTCCTGTTCTTTGTTATACTTTGTATTTTTAAGTTCTTTGAAAATCAGTACTCCGCTTCATATTCAAAAGATGTTAGAAGAATCTAAACTAGTTTTCTATTGGTTTAATTCAATATTTCTTTGAAAACATGAGAGCTGGACGAGACAGAATTTCCTCAAGGAGGGCCAAAATTTCTGTTCAGAAGAAATGAGTTTGTCTAAGATAACATAGTTTCAAAGCATTTAAAACTCTGATATAGCTTGAGATGAACACAGGGCCCCAGATTCTTATCTTATGGACCAGCTGGGCATATTTTCAAACAGAAAAAATTCCTGTTAAGTTTGACTTTTTTTGTTTGAACTGTAAGTTTATTATGTTCCACTTTAACCTATAATCATGTTAGAACAGCAGTTATTGTAGAATAGAGTGATCGATGATCAACAAATATGTGGATTAATCATTGGACTATAATTTTATTTAATTGAAGAAACCATATGTGCTCTCTTTTGTAAATTAAACTTCAGTAGACTTCATTTAATTTAAAATGACTTTCTAAACGAAGAAACTTTTCTCTCTTGCTATTTTTGTCTGCTTTTACTTTGCTAGCTTGACTAGTAGTTTTTTCTTACCAACAAAAAAATTTCTAAGTTTCTGTATTGGTATCACTCTTACATCTTTGGGAATTAGTCACTATTTTTCAATACCATCATTTTAATGGGAAGTGTGGTCCTTGACATTGTTCAGTGGTCCAGCCATACTCAACCTAGTTTGGCATGTCAAACTGTTCAGTACTCAGTTTCTGCCATGTGATCCAGCTCAGCCCAAAGGTGTGAAGAGCTCTATGGTGCTTGAGATCAAGGCTTGTCCTCTGCACTTTGAGCATCTCCCTGGCTCTACCACTATGTATAATGGTATAATAGTAGTGTTCGGCTAGAGAGATAGTATCACTGTATCACTGTCGTTCTGTTGCTCATTGATTTGCTTGAACGGGTAGCAGAAACGTCTCCATTATGAGACTTGTTGTTACTGTTTTTGGCATATGGAATACACCACAGGTAGCTTGCCAGGCTTTGCCGAGCAGAGAGATAGTATAGTGGGTAAAGTGTTACTTGCCTTGAATGCAACTGACTCCAATTTGATTTGATTACAATTTGACTCACTTTACCATATGTGATCCCCCTGAGTATCCCCAGGAGAGATTCCTGAGCCCTGAGCCAGGTGTAAGGTCTGAACATAAGCAGGTAACAAACAAACAAAAACACCCAAAAGGAAATGAAATTAATGAAACTACTGCCTCTCCTTTCTCAGGGGTAAATGAAAATAGCAGCTATCTCTGGGAGCGAGGATCTTTTGGAAAACAAGTAGCCTCTAAGCCCTGAACCTCTCTCCTTGTGATTACCATGCCATTCTCTTTCCGGTAACATGACACAGAGGTCGCAGCAGTTCTTAGCAGCTTCCCTTAGATTTGTCTTTAGTAACTCTTTTTGAAGACTTGTGGATGCTAAAAGCAGCATCACCTGGTAGCTCCTTATGTTCCCAGAGACTTCTTCCAATCTCATTTCTCTTTGGCAGTGAGTCCTAGTCATAATTACATCCCTCTGATTCTTTCTTTTGCCTACTCCAAAGGACTCAATCACATGCTTGTCCCTGAGGCCAGTTATAGATTCACTGACTCAAAATCCATTACCTGAGAGGTGAACAGCTACTCCATTGCACTCATGGCTAACAGGCATTGCTAGATAAAACTTTCAATCTCCCTTTTTCTCTTTGTCTGTGTCTGTCTCTGTAGCCGACATGACCCAGTTATCTCAGCATATGGTTTCCCTACAAAAATTACATATGAATTAGTTTCAAAATATTTCATCAAAAACAATGTGCTCGAAGAAACCTATACTTTGAATTTTATTTGAAGGAAAACACTATCACTGCTAAACACTGCCAAAATGACATATGTTCTTACTTTAAGATGCATGTCATTATATTTTTGTATTTTATTTGGTGGTATCAGTAGTCGGTAGTAGTAGTTAGCAGTGGTGGTGGTTTTAAGAGTAACAGAAGTTAGTAGTAGTAGTAGAAGAATTTATCAAATTATAATATATTAGCATGATAATACCATAAATGAAATATATCTATTAAAATTCAGTATATTCAAATATTGTTATTTAAGCATGATGAAACCAGTTACAAATGTATGATATATGAAAACTGTTAAAATATTCAAATTTTCAACTTAAGGATGGTCATATGTATACGAATAACTTCTAGAAAATCTAGTGCAATCTCTATAACAAATAGCATAAGGAATTTCTGTTTTCTTCTATGATTATTCAAGAAATTCTGTCCCCAAATATGTAGTTATCTGAACTGCATAGTTATGAAAGAATTTGAGCTATAGAGCACTATTTATATTTAGCAGATAGTGACAGACTATGACCACTTATTAAAAATGCCCACATCAAACTTACATTATACTTTGCAAGGGCACTGTTATTGCTTTTTTAATGGTAAATCTTTGATTAATGATGTCTTTGCAAAAAGTTTAAATGGCATTATTTTTTCCTTTTGTCATGCAAGAAAACAATAAGAAGTGAATGAACACTTAAAGATCTCCTACTAAGTTTTGGCAAAAACAGACCTGAATAATTCAGTTCTAAGCAGAATTTTTGATGCTCACTAGCTATTTTAAACAATAAATACTCATTTTGGAAAATACAGCTTAGTGTATTAAGATAAATAATTTTAATAACAATTTATGCAATTTTGTTGAATAGAAGGGAAATACAGTTATAATTTACATTTTATAATTTTACATTAAAATAATTATACATTTTATAATACATTTTTATTGAGATATTAATTGTATTTTCAGGCACAGAATATTGGAGATAGGTACAAATACCAAAAAAAAGGCAGTCTGACATCATTGGTGGTGAGATCAGAGATGCTTTAGCAATCAAAACAAATAATATAAGCCCAGTTATAAATACAGAAATATACACACACAATCACACAAAATAATAGTTAAATAAATGCAAAAATACACTTATAAAAATGTTGAGATATGAAAGAATAGCTTCCTACTTAAAATAGCTTATAATCATAGTTTTCAAGGAAAGAACATATATTGAAATCACATTTATTATTAAAAAACTAGACACTTTAAAGAGATATTTATGAATAAAGATAATTTAAATAAACCATTTTTGAGACAACATTAATGCAAATAACTTCTAACAGCAGAAGCACTTAATAGCTTTATTAAATATATTTTGCTTGGAAAATATGACATTTAAATATACTTTTACTTTTGTATATGTAGTTTCTATATTTTATTGTTAAGAAGAATTGTAGAACTAATTTATAATGTTTTGCAATATGCCCTTTTTAATTGTAATTTATTGGAAAATAACTAAGGAATGTACTTGTGTGGGAGACAGAGAGTGAGAGATATTGGTAAGATTCATAGATTCCTGTGCATTTCTTATAGCAGCTTAACTGTTAAAGTTTGTACACATAAAATTGAAAAGAAAAAACATTTTAATTTGGAAATTTATCTTTGCTTACTTTTTTTTGCTTCATTGTCATAGATATTCATACATTTTCACATATGGCAATTCATTTAATGTAAGGGGGTGCTTGCTGAGTATAGTGCCCAATAACTTAATTTATAAAAAGAAATGGAAAGAGAACAATACAAAAATATAATAGAAATGAAACTTCTAGAAATTTTATACCTCTCACAGGATTACAAAAATAAATCTTCTTTCTAAAAGTAATGTACATAAAAATAATCCTACTATTTCAGATGTTATATTTTTTTTCAGCGGGTAGGGCATTTTCCTTGAACACAGCTGACCCGGGTTCAATTCTTCTGCCCCTCTCAGAGAGCCCAGCATGTTACCAAGAATATCTCGCCTGCACAGCAGAGCCTGACAAGCTGCCCGTGTTGTATTTGATATGCCAAATATAGTAACAAGTCTCACAATGGAGACGTTCCTGGTGCCCTCTCGAGCAAATCGATGGATACAGTGACAGTGATACAGAAAATTTTAAGTTGTTATTGATGACATCCATTTTAACATTCAGTATTGGAAAGTGTAACTCTATTATTCAACAGAATTGAAATCTGCTTATTCACTGTCACTGTCATCCCGTTGCTCATCGATTTACTCCTGAGGGCAAAAGTAAGGTCTCCATTGTGAGATGTTGTTACTGTTTTTGGCATATCAAATATGCCACGGGTAGCTTGCCATGCTCTGCCATGCGGGTGAGATACTCTCAGTAGCTTGCCTGGCTCTCCAAGAGGGGCGGAGGAATCGAAGCCGGGTTGGCTGCATAAAAGGCAAATACCCTACCGCTGTGCTATCGCTCCAGCCCATCTGCTTATTAGTTAACCAAATATTCGAACCAATATTCTAACCAATATTTATGAAATTTGAGAGTTCCTGTATATTTAAAGAAACTATCATTAAGGCTTTTTGCTAAAGAAGTGTTTCACATGAGATGATACATTCCAGTGTTCTGTATTTTTCTCAAAAAGATTTTTTTTGCACTGATTATATACAACAAGCTGACTGCATCCCCATTGGCCTCTGTAGTTTTCTGTGTGTTTACATACTACACTGAAACAGGTTTACATACTACACTGAAACAGTCCTGAAGGAAGTACTAATGATTATTTTGTTGATAATCCATGTTTTAAACTCACTAAATACAAGGATGGCATTATCCTCTATCATTACACTAATCTTCATTTAAAGAAGTATCTAAATACATATTTACCAATCTTATATGTGTCTTGAAAAGTGCTAAGTGTGTTCATGATGATGAGAACTGACATTATGCAAAGCAACTTTTTATGCACTGTTAAAACTTTGGAGGTTTTGTTTATTAAAATAAAGCAAAATGATAGTATGCATTTAAAGCACACAACAAGTTGCAGAATTTAAAGTTTTCTTTTGGGAAATATGTTTTATAGTTATCAGCAAATGCTGTCCAGGACAGGGCTTTGGGGCTATTTCTTGAACTTTTTATTTATTGTGTGTCCTAACTGAAAAAAAAAGTCTTTAAATTACCTTAGAACTTATGCATATATGAGAAATACTTTGTGGATTTTCTTTTTATTTTAAACGAAGTGTCTTTTTCAAGAGCATAAATATATGCAGCTAGATAAATAATACTTCTGTGATAAAAATAACAGTCCTTGGCATAAAACTAGACTTTTAATATTCTTCATTCTACAAAGTAGTCCTATAGGATGGGTATTTAGCTATCTAACTATTTATGTTATATTACATTTTTATGAACTTTTATTTTTTCAGAGATTTTTGTAATATATTCTTCAGTCTGAATTTCTAATACTTTTCCCCACCCATCTTTAAAACTATTTTTTAAGTTTTTCTGCAGCCTGAACACCAGAAGTGGTGTTCAGAAAATCTGGGGATCTCTCCCAGTAATTTTCAATCCAAGGGGTCAGCCAATTGCCAGGCATGTGCCTTAATCCCCAAATTATTTCTCTTGTCCCCCCTCTTTAAATTATTTACTATGATTCAAACTAAGAACAAGAATAAGCATATATAATGTGGTATTACTTGTATCACTTGCCATCATTATCACATGCCTGTAATATCTCCCTGTCTCGTGCTAGTATAGCCCAGTGGCATTTGCTTGTACTTGGATTTTACTCATATCATCACAAGTAACTTACTGAATATCTCGGTTTTCCATCTTCTATCTCCAAAGCCCTTCTGGCTTATTCAGTTGACAGGCACCTGTGACCCTGTGACTCAAGCAGCTTTCTCAGTGTATATGGTTTCACAGGGCAATATTTTCACAAATTTCCATATTAGCTGGCACTCACCACACATTTTGTCTTGGAAATCAGGGATACTTTCCATCCCCAGGTGAGTTTCTGTGTCTTGGAAGAAAGCAGGAATAATTTGGAAAGGTCCTTGCTGATCTCAGGCTCAAAGAATAAAAAGTGAGGAAGAGGTCTGCCAATGGCAAATTTGGCACAATGATACTGAAAGAAATAGATATGGAAATGAAAGAAATGTTAAAACAATAACACTTGTGGTCTTTGAGGTTTTAGGAAGATATTTTGTGTGTGTGCATGTGCACACATGCATGTCTACACACATGCTCACACACACATGCATCTGTGCATACCTGTATTTTTTAATACACCTAGAATTAAAAGGTTCAGCTGTATCAGGCGGATATTTTTGTCGGTGATGTTAGGTACTTTTTATAATATTTGGGGTTTTCCATCTGTCTTCATCTACAACCACTTAAAACTCAGAGCAATGAATGCGGAGGCACTCCTGTTTAATGAAGGCTTATTCAAAATTATCTTTGCTAAGGGCACACACCTGCATGTAGCTGGCAACTCAAACCTGGGTCTACCTGAAGTTCATTGCTGATAGTAATTGATTTCCTCCCTTCAGTCAACTTAACAGAGATCAAGAGTGAAGTGGCACTTGGATGCACACACAATCTCAGCAGCTGCAATTTTGTTATCGCCTGTCAGAGTCCTTCTTTACGGTTTCCATAGAGGTTGAAACATGTTGAACATGTTTCTGAATTGAATTTTGAAGCACTAATTCTTCCCTTTACACTTAGTTAGGAAACACCCCACAGTACCAGATCTAAAAAGAAAATTGAGTAATTTACCATCATCAAATGAGTACCTATTCCTCTTTATGAAAAATTTATAATAGTTTAATAGTGTTTCATCACTCACACATTGGAAGATAATATTTTATGCTTAGCCCCCAGAATTTGGGTTAATAAAATTGCTCTCTACCAAAGGCATGTCTATTCAAAACTGGTCGTAAATGATTAAGAGTCTTATTTTCAAATTGGAAGGGGTTTTATTCATCCTCAGAAGAGATAAAATTTTCTTATTTCTATAAGTTGAGGGAATTGCTATGCAAACTTAGAGATTATATTAGATCAAAGCATTCACAAACTGATAATTTTCTTTTAGGAAAAGTCATCAAATTCTGAAACGAATTCAAGGAAAGTATAGGGATAGAAAACGGTTCCAAATTTTATCCTCCGTTCAATGCAAGTGGCTTTAAAGAACCAGAATTTGAATCACAATATAATTAATGTAGTCTATATACATTGGGAGATAGAGTAATGAGAACAAATTTTCATGGATAGTGACACAATACTCAGATCATTGGTACATTAGTTTAGAGCACAAACTATCCTCAGACATAGCAACAATTATACCAGTATTTATGGTTTTTTAAAGTTATGATACCACAGTGCTAACAATTAAGATGACATAATTTTCAACCAATGAATAAAGATATGTTGAATCAAGATACATGTGGTATCAGTAGTAAAGTATCTCATTTCATGTTTAGAATGCAACAGAATATCTCTATCTCGTTTTATTCCTGCCATCTCTATTCATTGTTTCTCAAGCCAAGAACCCTGATTTCATTTCTCTAACGTGTACTTTTGGGCTGGAGCAATAGCACAGCGAGTAGAGCGATTCCTCCACCCTTCTCAGAGAGCCTGGCAAGCTACCGAGAGTACCTCGCCCACATGGCAGGGCATGGCAAGCTACCCGTTGTGTATTCAATATGCCAAAAAAAAAACCACACACACAGTAACAACAAGTCTCACAATGGAGATGTTACTGGTGCCCGCTCGAGCTAATAGATGAACAATGTGATTACAATGACAGTGACAACAGTGACAGTGATACGTGTACCTTTATTATTCTCCCAACTCTCTCATTATTTTTCCAAGAGAGTCTAAATTAAATCTCCAGTCATCTTTTATCTAAAATAGTGCAATAATATTATATCTTTCTACATCAGTTTCCAATGTGGGTAAAGCAGCAATAAAGAGATTTATTTGGAGGTGAGTCTTGATGAATCTTCCAGCTTTATCTACTGTCAATCCCACCGACTTGGATAACAAATTGTGTGAGCAAGTATGGAAACCTTGTATTATTTCCATGAAAAATTTTAAATACTAAAAATAACAAATGTCATCATTACTTTTAAACTCAGAAATGTGAATTCCCAAAGAAAACAGGTAGGTGGATTATAGATCAGGCAATTCACATATAGCATAATTCTAAAGTTGTTCTATTGTTTTTATTATTGTTATGGGAGGTATTTGTTATAAAAACCTCAGAGAAAATGAGATTTTCAACATAGCTAGAACATTTCATAACCTGTGGCCAATTCTTAACTCTATTTCTGGATTCTAACCATGTGGGGGAGAAAGCTTAATTTATTTTCAATAGCATAATGCTGTTTTAATTTGTACTGCTTATAGTTCATTTAATTAAATGTAAGAATAGGCATATAGGGAAACATCACGAAATTGTCATGCAGTGTACATAATCAAAAGATCTCTAATTTTTTCCTCAGACTAAGATATTTGTCAAGAAGACTTTTATATGTGCCTATATTTATGTATCCCTTACTTAGGGAGCTGCAGGCTATTGTAAAACTCATTATCATAATCTTTTTCCATTTTTTGTTTTGTTTCTTTTTTATACTTTGCTACCATTTAAAAATAGCCTGTTTTAAAAATATTTGGATATGTAATACATACACTTAATCACATTCAGTTTTTGATATGTATTATTTTAATTATGTATATATAATTATATAATATAATTTAAAAGTTATATAGGTAAAATTTTAAAGATGATATTCTTAAATAGGATTTAAATACATTTTAAAATCTTAAAAATGTAAGATACTTCTATTTGGAGTATTCTTTAAGTTGCTCAAGACAACAATTAAGAAGCCAGACTGAGAAAAGGCAATGAGGTACTGTTTTCAGTATTCAAATGGTCTATAGGAAGCAGAGCATCTAGGGGTATATTTTCCTTTAACTTGACTTCATTTCTCTCTAATTAGTACTGTGCAATGTACCATTGTGATGCCTGCTTCACCCCCTTGGTTCATGCACCTCCCCTTGGGAATTTCCCAGCTGTTTTGCTCTCCTGTTGTAATTGAAATCTTACTTGTTCCAGCCTGTAATTGATAGTGAACCCAACCATTTTATGTTTGTCATGCAACAGATGTACAACAAAAACACTCCAAGAGGCATATGGAAAAACTGCCCAAACTGGAGTGAAATCAATCCACTCCTAGTGTCCGAAACCAATTTGTGGGTTCACCTCCTTGAAAGTGCTTTGTGCTGCACAACCGTTGACTGTATGGCGATTCTTCTTTAACCTCATTAAATGACTACAATAAAGGGAAAAACTAATTTTGATCAGTGAATAAAAACTCAGGGTCTCTGTCATCTTATTCTATCTTGTCCCATTTTTAAACAAAAAAAAATAATAAATATACATGAACTTGTCTCAACACACAAATAAATCAATAGATGTTTTAATTAGTTCACATTACTTCTAAACTAGGGCTGGAGTGATAACACAGCGGGTAGGATTTTTGCCTTGCACACGGCATACCTGGGTTCAATTCCTTTGTCCCTCTCGGAGAGCCGGGCAAGCTACCAAGAATATCCCACCCACACGGCAGAGCCTGGCAAGCTCCCCGTGGCGTATTCCATATACCATAAGTAACAATAAGTCTCACAATGGAGACATTACCAGTGACCCCTGGAGCAAATTGATGAGCAAGGGGATGACAGAGCTACAGTGCAGTGCTTCTTCTAAACTAAAAACCCAAACTACCAGCAGTTATAAAACCAACCTACAGTGTCCAGAATGATAGTACAGTGGGCAGAATGCTTGCTCTGCACTCCGCTGACCCAGGAGTAAACCCTAAGTACTTCCTGTTGTGTCCCTCCCCTCAAAAAAATGTCAACTTTCAAATTCATTTATTATAGTTACAGTTGACTTTACAAATGAGAGTGACTCTGCTTCAAAATTAAATACTATTCTTTAAAATTAGTCCTATACTAAATTTGTCCCCTGCTTGGGACTTCTTTCTTTTAATTTTCCAATGAACTTTTCTATTTTCTAAAAATAGAATAAATAGAATGAAAAGAAACACCTGGTAGTAATTTATTCCATTTTATCAGAAAATTTATTTTCAGTGAGAATGTTGTATGCTCTATAAATCTTAGGAAAGCCTTCGGGAAAGTGTGTTAGGTCCTTGGTGGCTTGCCTGAAGGGACGAGTATCAGGGGGAGTGCCTTGGACCTAGAAAGGCAGAAATCTGGAATTGACAGCATTTGAAGACAACAGCACCCTCTACAGGTGGATATAGTCTACCACAATATATATTGGAGTTTTTACCTAATGGACTCTGTTCCAGAAAGAAAATTCTGATGAAAACATTTGGTAGTGGTGAATCGTACTGGAGTGATAGCACAGAGGGTAGAGTGTTTTCCTTGCACGCGACGGACCCAAGTTCGATTCCTCCATCCCTCTCTGAAAGCTGGCCAGCTACCGAGAGTATCCTGCCTGCACAGCAGAGCCTGGCAAGCTACCGTGGTGTATTCAATATGCCAAAAACAGTAATAAGTCTCACATGGAGACGTTACTGGTGCTCGCTCGAGCAGATCGATGAACGATTGGATGACAGTGCTACAGTAGTGAATCAATAAATATAATGACAACTTTACATTCCAAGTATGTCTTTCATCTTTTGATAGGAAGTATGTCTTTCAGCTTTTGATAGCAAGTATCCAAAAGCTGAAAGACATACTTGGAATGTAAAGTTGTCATTATATTTATTGATTCACCACTGTAGCACTGTCATCCCATTGTTCATTGATCTGATCGAGCGGGCACCAGCAACGTCTCCATTGTGAAACTTGTTGTTACTGTTATTTTTAAAATAAAAATAAAATAAAAGCTTTTGATAGAACCAAAAATAATCTCTGACGATATGAGGACCCAGAACAGGAAAAAATGTGGTTGACCATTCTTTAGGCATGTTCAGAGTACCACACATGAGTCAGCATGAAGTCAGAATTCTGGTTCTCAGTGGAGATCTGAAGAGCTAATTAGCTAAGTGAGGCAGAAGACTGAATAATTGTTACTAACAGAGAGGTATTTATACAAGTTGACATATTATTAGAGCCAGTGAAACTGAACTTAGAGAAATAGAGGCAGATGGTGAGATAAAGTGCTGCTAAAGTACCTAGATAAAGTACGAGGATTGAACATAAGACCCAGGGATTACCTACTACCTAAGAAAACATCTCAGAGTGTAATTGGCATGACACTCTGAAAAGTGTAAAGGAAATGAAAAGTGGGAAATGGTTCTGATATTTAAGCCTGACTAGCAAGGGGTGTGTGTCTGTGTGTGTGTGTATACTTGTGAGGATATTATAGAACAACATATATTAGAATCAAATTAATTAGCCACATACCTACATTTTTTCTTGATATCTCTAGATGCAGAACACTAAAATTATTTATATCAGGAGTATGAAAAAATCAGATTACGCATGTCCATTAAAAAGTGATCTTTTCAGAAATAAATGGAATCCAGCAATAGGAAAAGATGAAATCATGTGATTTACTTCTACGTTGACAAAACTGAGGCGACCATGCTGTTTGAAGCCGGTTAGGAGAAGAACACATCCAGAACGATTCCTCTTATATAATAAATATAAAATGACAGAGTAAAGGGGCTACACATGGTCAAAGCAACATAAGGAGAGTTGGCTACAGGACAAAATCAGGAGTAAACCCCTAACCACCACCGCCTGTGGTTTAAAATCCCCTCCTCTAAAATATCCTTGCATAGCATGGGGAATCTTGCAATGGGGGAGGCAGAACTGTCCCTGCCTTCTGTCCAAATGAGACTCCGAATGGTCGCCCATGTCTAGCTGCTCCGCTCCTGAACATCCATGATCCCAGCGCCACAGAAACCAATCTCGGAATGCAGCGGCAGCTGGCAGAAATACCTCTGGACTTAATACCAGAATCCCAAATCTGGGTGGCCACATTTGTGACCGTGAAACATCATATGCTCTTTGTTACCAACAATAGAAAACATACAACCTAATGATGCCATTCCCACAGGTCTGACTGTTGGGGGAAAAACTCCAAATAATGATAGTGAGTTTCCTGTGGAAAACTGAACGTAATCAAAGTAAGGAAAGAGTAAAGTAAAAATCATCTGCCACACAGGCAGAGGGGGAGTGGAAGGAGGGTATGCTGGGGTTATCGGTGGTGGAATATGTGCACTGGTGAAGGGATGGGTGTTTGAACATAGTATGACTGAGACTCAATCCTAAAAGCCCTGTAACTGTTGTCATGGTGACTCAATAGAAAAATAAGTAAATTAATTTTTAAAAATCCTTGCATAGTAGTTGGTTATATAACACTTTCAAATTTTACAATAGAAGCATTGTAATACTTTAAAGATTTTAAAATTATGCTTACATTAATATCACTGTATCACTGTCATCCCATGTTTGTTGATTTACTCGAGCGGGTGCCAGTAATATCTTCATTGGTCCTAGCCCTAAGATTTTAGCAGCCTCTCTATACTCATCTTTCCCAATGATTGAAGACTCTTTCAGGGTCAGGAGAATGAAACCTATCCTTATTGTTTTGGGCATATCCAATGCGCCAGGGGGAGCTTGCCAGACTCTAACCGTGCGGGCAGGATACTCTCGGTAGCTTGCCGGGCTCTCCGAGAGCACTCTGAAATATAGTGAGTTAAAATAAGTCTTAATGCGACTCTAGAATAAAAAACAGAATTTTTTCCCCTATAAAGCATCTGTAGTACAAAAGCAAGAAAGAAACTTGCAAAACTCAACTTCTTTCATGAAGCCAAAGAGGCAAAAGAAACAGGTCAACAAACTAAATCATCATTGAATGATCCAAAGCCAAAAGTTTGAGCTTAGCTCCTTACAGGCTATAAATACCAGTTCTCGCTGGCCTAAGAAAATGATCAGGGCTTACATGCTTATTTGAAACTAGCCATATAATACTACATTATTGTGTGAACACAGTTTTGTTTTGTTTTTGTTTTTCTTTTTACTTTTTTGTATCATACTTGGCAATGGTCAAGGCTTTCTCCTGGCTCTGCACTCAGGAATTATTCCTGGCGGTGCTGAGGGGATCATATGTGATGCCAGGGATTGAACTCAGGTAGGCTGTATGCAGCACAAATGCCCTACCCACTATAACTATCGCTCCAGCCCCAACACAGCATTTTTATATATTTTTGCAATGGTGTAAATGATTATTTTCCTTGTACTTTAAAAATACATTAAATAAATTGTAAAAGTTACATTCAGTACTAAAATAATTCAAATTTCACTATTGTATTTTGATGTTTGCAAGCATGGACATTCATTGGAGGAAGTTAGTTGTCTTTGCATCTGTCCAATATTTATTGTCCATTTTTTGTTTTTCTGATTCATTTCTTTGAATGAGTCAAATAGATAATGCGATTTATAAGGGATTCTCTCTCCTCTCTGAACAAAAATCAATTATTAGATATTAGTGCTTTGCACATTGTAAAAACACAAATGTTTCTCTCTGAACAATTCCAGTACATGCTGTTTTCCTTTTAAGTGAAGAAAAAAAAAAAGAACAGAATGAGAGTGCTTATATTTAGTCGTGTTTATAATAAGATGAGGCTATAAACTCATATGTTTTATTTCTATTGTAATATTAAAGGCTCATATTCACATGAGTTTTTATGTAGTATAGTTTTTCATGCTGGAATGAAAAATTGTGTTAATATTGGTTCAATTTTAATAAATTAGAACAAGAAGATTTAAAATACATTAAGTGCATTTTACTATTAATATTAGAGCAAGTTTTCTCTATTGAAAATCTGGATACACTTTATATTATTTTTATGGTGTTCCTATTATGTATGTGATTTCATACAAATAATTTTATTTTTAATAATTTCAGAAGTTACTTTTTTAAAAAAACAACATATTGGCAATGAGCATTTTTCCAATATAAACATTTTAATATAATTTAAATGAAAATCCTTTTTCTAAATATGAAGTTTAAAGTGCCTTAACAGAGTTTATTTCATTAGACGAAATTTTACCTGAAGTGTACTTAGAGAAGGCCTTTGGAGGAAAAGATGAAAGTGGCTTTCTGTAGATTCAAGTGACTTGTCAGAGTTACAGGAGATTGAATTACAAGAAAATCTAGTGTAGAATGAAATATATGTCCTGAGTATGAATATATATTTAGAAACCTATAAGTAATAGTAATGAGTACAAATGTGAAAAATCTGGCATTGTAGATTAATTTCATTTTAAATTTTTATACTTTCATTTTCATTTTTGATAGTTAATTTTTCCTTTTTGTTCCAGCCAAAATTTAATATTCAGTTTCATTTATACCTTCTTTCTATCACTATTGTATTTCCTAGTCCTGCTGGATTAAAATGGGAAAGGAAGAAGCCCTCAGTATTAACTCTCATGGGTGCATGTCTGGTAATCTTGTAGTGTGTATCTATTGACTAGGGATTCTCTTTATCTTCTTGAAATATATTTGATGAAAATATTTTCGAACCTCATAGCTACAAAGAAGGCTTGGAGCATTCTTACAAAGAAAGTCATTTATAAATCATTTTAAAATATGGACTCATGTAAAATGTTGTACGTTTTAAGAGGCTCAAGAACAGGGAAAAACATGATGCCTAGAACTGGTGGGAACAAAGACAGGTTTCTACTTTCACAGTTTTTTTTTTTTTCCTTCCCTTCCCAATTGCTTGATTTGCTCAAAGGATACAGAACATGAATCTCAAAGATAAACAAAGGGAAAGAGGCAGGGATTGTCATGATTATGAAAGCATATTTAGTGAGAGTGCAGACAATCAACGGGCAGGAGAATCAGGACTCAGGGTGTCTTTGGATCTAGAGTGTTCTGGTTTTACCAAATAGGTTTATTTTTGTGCAGGTTAACAATTATGTTAGCATTCGATTAACATTTCTGTCCCCCACTTCCCTGCTCTGCAAAGCAATATACTCTTCAGAGTATATTCGCTTTTGAGAACGCATTTGTTTTGAAGGGAGCCTTCCAAGTTAAGCTTAGCTTCTTAAACACAATTATTCATAGCTAGTTGGGCAGGTGGTTTGAAGAGAAGGACAGCCGAGAATAACACGCTGCTTGGGCTCTCAGGTGCCAGGAATTATCTGAGTCCTCCCAGTAGTGCTCAGTGGCCTCAGGGGCCACATCCAAAGCCTTAGGACTGCATCTTGCAATGGTAGAGGACCTATGTGGTGCCAGAAATTGAACACAGGGTAAGAGCTGCATCTAACCCCTATAACTAACTCCCTGGCTCCAGATTTATGAAAATTAACTGAATTAATGCTTATGAGTCAGAAAAGTACCTGGCATCATGAAAAATGTTTAGTAAGTGTTATGTGCAAAATAGTGGAAAACTCAAGCGCACATGTTTAGGAAAAACTTGGTATTAAAGGCAAGAATTGAAAAAATAGAGAGGACACTGAGACATAGAACAGGGTTGAAACATTAGCCTTGCTTGCAGGTAACCTTGGTTTCATCCCTGGTATAATACCTACCATGACATTGCCCATGAACACCTTCCTGAGTGACAACCCCCCTCTCCCTAATTCACTGTGTTTGATGAAAGCAGCATTTGATGCAGTTAACCTTCACAGTCATTGTATGTTAAATTAACTACAAGTTTCATACATGGATATATGTGCCGACGACATGCTCAGTTCCCATATCTGTCCTTGCATGTTGAAAATGGCAGTGTTGGTGGGCATTATGTCAAAACTTTCAAGTATTAAACTTTATCAGACCAATTATATGAGGTAACATAAAGTAGACTATTTTGTTGGTGAAGTACTAAGACTCAGAACAATATATGCAAAAAGGCTATAGAAACATAAAACATGCGACCTGGTCTTCGGAGTAAGCAATGAGGCTGGGTGGAGGAGGGATAGGACAGGTGAGAGAACAGCAATGGTGGAGGCAAGTGGCCAACCAGGAGGAGAAGGGAGTGCTGAATCGTGGTAAAGTGCGATGCATAAGGAACAGTAACAGTACTGCAAATGCACAATGTGAAAAATCATTTTTATATAAATTGCTTGTCCTAGAGACAAGCTGGACTGGTGTGATAGCACAGTGGGTAGGCATTTGCCTTGCACGTGGCCAACCTGGGTTTGATTCCTCCGTCCCTCTCAGAGAGCCCGGCAAGCTACTGAGAGTATACTGCCCACATGGCAGAGCCTGACAAGGTACCCGTGGCATATTTGATATGCCAAAAACAGTAACAACAAGTATTACAATGGAGACATTACTGGTGCCCGCTCGAGAAAATAGATGAACAATGGGAGAACAGTGCTACAGACAGTGCAGAGGCAGGCTGGTAGGTGGCCAAGAAATGGGGTACAATGGTAGAGAGAAGTAGACACTGTTGAATAGGTGTTGGAACATCGTGTGCCTGAAACCCAGTCAGGAATAACTTAGTAATCTATTGTAACTAAATATAATTTTAAAAGAAGAGGGTTTTGTTTTGTTGCTGTTTTAAATAACATAGCCAGTCTATTACAAATCTTAATCAAAAGTCAAAATAATATGGGACTGGAAGGATAGCACAGCGGGTAGGACATTTACCTTGCACGCAGCTGACCCGGGTTCGATTCCCAGCATCCCATATGGTCCCCTGAGCACCGCAAGGGGTAATTCCTGAGTGCAGAGCCAGGAGTCACCCCTGTGCATCATCGCCAGGTGTGACCCAAACAGAAAAAAAAAGGTCGAAATAATCTGTTGGAGCATCTCAGTTTTACATATTGGATACTACAAAAACAAAGAGTTAGTGTTGCTGCCTGTGTGGGTGGAAATCAAATGAAGGCATAAATAATAAAAAAGGGAGCAATAAATGGGTTTACTTAGAAGGTCAAAAAGTTTAATAGCGAGATAGAAATAGATTATAAGATGATATTCCAAACAAAAGAAATTATATGAAATCTTTAAGAAAAACACACGAAAACATTTACGTATGAAAGTGATTAAAAAAAGCAATTAAATCATCACAAAAGCTAAAACTTTCGGCTCTCCATACTTCAATTTTCACTAGACTTTTGACGAGAATATGTCTCGTTAGATTCTCAATCCCTTTTGTTCCTAAGGAATGTGAGCCAAAAATAAGGGAGCTAGGATATAAGGACTATACCTGTTCATTTGAACAACTGTGCTTAATACCAAGGACAATATCAAATTCAAAGTAAAGCAGTTTCTTTCAACTCTGTTTCCCCAAGTGACTAAATGTTCTCTAACTTTTATTTCTGTCTCTTCTATACACAGTTGCTGTTTTCTTTGTTTCTGATGTTTCCATTTACTTAACATTATTTTTATGCTCAGACCTCAGGAATTTCCACACCTAGAAGAAACGCTGATTCTTCTATATTTCAAGTTGATTTTGCTTTTGATTTCCAACTTTTATCTCAAATTAAATATATAAGGTCAAATTCAAGGGTTTTTGTTCTCTCTTGCTTTTTTTAGAGTCCGAGGGAATACCTTTTTTGGTCTCTGAAACTCATTTAAATAAGAAAATATTGACTTGGGAATATTCAAATTAAGAATAACTCTCCCTTTCAAATTTAATACATAATGATTTTAATTGCTTTATATAAAAGATAACCAGTCCATTGATTTTTAAAGTCATTATTGAAATGTTCATAAGCTCTTTAGTGAAAAATATCTGTTGAAATGATCACGTAGTTAGAGGGGAATGAGATTTGTAGCACCATAACAACCCCCCAAAGAAAAGTTAGCCCAGCATCTAACACAGATTCAATGAGAAAAGAGAACTGTGATCATCCATCACTTTTGTGGCATGACCTCTGCTGAAATCACTAGCAAATTCTGTGTTATTGAATTACAATGACAGACCCAAATACAAATGTCATGACTGTTATGCTCCCTGGGTCTTGCCACATCACCATCACCATTTTATATTCCCTTCATGGGGACACTTTGGAAGATTTAGGGGCTTTCAACCTAATCTGACTGGCTCCACACAAACAGCTGGAGCATTGCCAACAGCAGAGCCTGATTGTGTCAACAAGATGGGCTAGTCCACAGGGGACCTTCAGTCGGGTGTGAGGGAGTTCTGGGAACCGCCATGAATTAGCTTTATATGCTCCAAGAAGCAATTTCCTATAAAAACAAACTTCAGAAGCTGCCAGAGAAAATTGTTTCCCATTGGAACCAGGCCTAGCTGGCGATTCTCTTCAGTGCTGCATTGCTTTAGTAGCCATTGCTCAGGACAAAACATATTTAATCCTTGGACTTTAGTTTCAAGACAGAATCAAAGTCCAATTAACACTGCATAAGTAAAAGTACTTTGTAATAATTGTGAAACAGTAGATTTCACGGCATTATATAAATTGTTGTTTTCTAAATTTAAAGTTTGCCAGCTAAGTAGATGTTTTCAATGATTTCAACTTAGAGATGTTTGCTCCTGTGAGTTTAAAGAGGTCATTATATTATACATTCATTACATTCAGATTAAAAATATAATGTCTTCTGCAGTTCATTAGTCTTTTGCTGTAGTGTAAAATGGGACAGTAGGAAGCTATATTGCAGGTATACTTAAATATTAAGGGTTGTATATCTTGAATAAGTATTCACATTCTTTCCCATGAGTGTTTTTGACAAAAGAACCTGGGGAATTTTAACTCTTTGATTCCCCAGGTGCTATAAGTTTAGCATCCTATAGCAACCAGTTGATGTATGATGCATATGCAACACAAAACAAATACTTTTTGCATTTTTTGTATAAAAAAAAGTGAACATCTATAGATTTGGATAGATTGTAGAGTAATTCTGGACTTATAGAGAATGATAAAATATCTATAAATTATTATTTGGTGTATGTTCTGATAATATTTGTATCGTGAAGTTAATAGAATTTTTATTTGGCAAAATACTTAAGAAACATTTGTTGAGTAGACCCTAGGTTTTAAGACTTTGTATATAGAAAATACCATATTTGTAAAGGACTGACTTTCTAAGAGTTGATCTCTTTTACTCCACTAAAGGTATTGTTTTCTTCCATAGAAACAACTATTTAAGTAGGAGTTGCATTGCACTTAAGTACTAGAGAGCTAGTTACACAGCACGATATTACACAATTCACGGTCAATAAGTTCTATTGCTACTCACCTGCTACTCCTATTTTCCTACACAAACAAAGACTTTGTGAATATACAATTTCAAATTTATACATGGTTTTCTCACTCTTCTGTAGTTTTGATTTGAAAGCCAATGGTTATATGCATAGAAAGCCCGACTCCTCAAACGTTATTTGAGAATACTTCACTTAGGCTTTTGTGACCGCTTTGTGAAATTGCTAACTTAAACCCAAAATTATAGGAGAGAAATATAATGTTCAACTTCTATCCAATCATACACTTTGTAAGGTGAATCAATTATTCATCATAGTTTAAATATCTTCTAGGAATTGAGAACTGCAAAAGTAAAAAAAAAAAAAAAAAACAGGGTTGGAGTGATATCCCGGCGGGTAGCCATTTGCCTAGCACTCAGGGGACCTGGATTCGATTCCCAAAATCTGATATGGTCCTCTGAGCATTACCAGGAGTAATTCCTGATTGCAGAGAGCCAGGAGTAACCCCTGTGCATCACCAGGTGTGACCCAAAAGGAAAAAAAAAAGAGTTAAAGAGTTAAAAAACAGTATCTCATCAAATCTGGTGATACTTCCTGATTAGGAATGGCAAACATTGAATAATGGTGACAAAATGGTAGAATCTGATACTTGTGAAAGGAGGAACAGAGTGTATAATAACTATAAGTTATGATTTGCCTTTTCTTTGGAAAAAAAGGAGGATCAGCCTAGATGTTATAAACAAGCTGACATTTCAGATATGCCAACGAGCTGAATTTACACGTCCTGAAATGTGAATAAAGGGATACCAAAGAAAGTGATTTATTATGAACACCAAAACCTGAACGTCTGGGAATTTTCAGGTCAGCTTTATTGGAAAGACGGAGAGAAGGATGGAAAATAAGTGAGATGCATTTTCTCTTTTTTTATTTTTTTCTTTGTTTTTGGCCCATTCCTGGTAATGCTCAGAACTGACTCCCGTCTGTGTGCTTGAGGACCACTCCTGGCAAACTCTAGGAACCATATGGGGTGGCAGGGTTCAAACCTGTGTCAGCTGCATGCGAGGAACGCATCCGACCCTCTGCACAATCTCTGCAGCACCAATATGCAGTGTTGAGGAAGGGGAAATGCTAATTGTCTTGGAAACTACATGGTAAAACATTTGATTTAGAATAGGGCCAATAAGAACAGAAAGAAAGGAACATTTTGTGTTTAAAAAAAGGTACTTAAAACTGATTCTTTTCTTAATGAGCAAGGCACTAAGTTTATGCACTAGAATGGTTTGAAGTATGTAATTCCAGAAAAAAAGAATAGGGAGTGAAGATAGGAGCGTATCATTTTTAGGAATAAATCCATCGGTGTGCATGATGAGTAAAGCACTGATCTATCATCTCAACAGCCTTGGAGAGGGGCCAGAGAAACATTTGTTAATCTGGTGTGAGCTACGATTGAAAGACTCTTAGTTAAACTTAGGCGATATAAGACTTCAGCCATGAAAAAGATACGCATTTTTCATTTTATGTGATTGAAAATTTAAAAAAGGAATTTATATATTATGACCTGAAATCAATCAAAGAGGATCATATTATATATGTGCAAAAGAATAGAGAAATAATATAATACATATTACATATATAATAATTTACATATATTAGTATATGTAAAATAACACTATGAGATATTCTGATTTGCTAGAGAATTAATTTTTATGTAGATGACTACACAATATTATAACCTATTATTAAAGTGATGGATGAAAATATGTTTAGAGAGGAAGTATGATAATATAGTGTTTATTATCACAAAGATATAGTTCTTTGTAAATTGTTTTAGATACTATAGTGAATCTAACAATACTTTTTTGTTTCAGTTTGTAATCATCTATAAATACAAAAAACAACTCTATGACATTTAATAAACTAAGTTTATTTTCAGACTAGTTCTATTGATAAAAAATAAGACCATAGTGTTTTTAGAATATGATAATATTTTTGTTTCTTCTATTTATTTGTGCTTGTATCAGCCAGCTATGCGCCTATTCTCTTTGTGTACTGCTTTTATGTCAAAAAGAATTTTGTATGTGAGACATTTGATTCTTTACTCTGTGAAATTGTGGCTTACTGTACATTCGTCTGAATTGAATAACACATTAATTTAACAACACATTAAAGCATCATGTGAAAATTCAACAAAAATCTCAAACATTTTTCTATGATTTCAACCCCTAGAAAAAGGAAACACACACATTATTACTTGGATATCTTTAGCTTATTATTGTTTTTTTTAATCACTGAAGTTGTAATTACAGGACTTGATTGATAGGCATCTAACATTCTTAGTGATTGCCAAGAGTCATGTGCTTTTTTTCTTTTGTATTTTTATATTCTTTTCTTTTCCTTTCTTCTCTTTTCCTTTCCTTTCATTTCTTCTCCTTCTCGCTTTCTCTCTCTCTCTCTCTCTCTCTCTCTCTCTCTCTCTCTCTCTCTCTCTCTTTCTCTCTCTCGTTTGTGTATGTGTGTGTGTTTGGTTTGGGGGCCACACACATACACAGAACCAGGGATGACTCAGCACATCATGACATGACATGACATGACAGAATAGGACAGGACATGAAAAAGTTCATGAAAGCTGTAATATCAAAGTTCAAATTTAATTTAAAAATTATCTAGCTCTAATGAATTAAATGATAACATTGGACATTTTATTTCTTCGAAAAAAATATGAGTTAAGTCGTAAAAAACTTTTATTTAACATTCTGAGTTACAAGTTTCAAGGGCTGGAGTGAAAGCACAGTGGTTGGGCCTTTCAGGCAGCCGACCCAAGTTCGATTCCTCCGCCCCTCTGGGAGAGGCCGGCAAGCTACTGAGAATATCCAGCCCACTCGGCAGAGCCTGGCAAGCTACCCATGGGTATTGGATATGCCAAAAACAGTAACAATAAGTCTCTCAATGAGAGACGTTACTGGTGCCCGCTTGAACAAATCAATGTGCAATGGGATGACAGTGACAGTGGCACCAGAAAGATGCTGGTATAAAATCAGTTTTTACTTCCCTACACACCTATAGTCTTATTTATTTTAAACTAAATTAAGTGTGCATTATTAGACACAAAGAAGCCTAGCTCATGCTACATATTTTCTCTTGTTTAGAGATTTGTTCTGGCTTCATTTAAGCTTTCTATTGTTTTTTTTTTATAATATTTATAACATGGCCAGTTGTCATTTTGTTTTATTTTCAGTTGAACAAACTCAAAACAAAAGGTAATAAAAAAGTTGAAACAATTTCTCTCTCTTCTTTATAAGCTTTAGCCTTCGGGCTTGAATGT